>NW_020837973.1:16794933-16831636 GCF_003676395.1 Aethalodelphis obliquidens | reverse complement strand
AAGAAAGAAAGAAAGAAAGAAAGAAAGAAAGAAAGAAAGAAAGAAAGGATGAAGGTAAAGTATAATAACGTTATTAAAATTAAAATTGATTATTAAGAAAAAAATTTTAAGAAAAAAACATGGACGGATAGAACCCTAGGACAAATGGTGGAAGCAAGACTATACAGACAAGATCTCACACAGAAGCATACACATACACACTCACAAAAAGAGGAATAGGGAAAAAAATCATAGATCTTGCTCCTAAAGTCCACTTCCTTAATTTGGGATGATTGGTTGTCTATTCAGGTATTCCACAGATGCAGGGTATATCAAGTTGATTGTGGAGCTTTAATCCGCTGCTTCTGAGGCTGCTGGGAGAGATTTCCCTTTCTCTTCTTTGTTCTCACAGCTCACAGGGGCTCAGCTTTGGATTTGGCCCTGCCTCTGCGTGTAGGTCGCTGGAGGGCGTCTGTTTTTTGCTCAGGACGGGATTAAAGGAGCCGCTGATTCGGGGGCTCTGGCGCACTCAGGCCGGCTGGGAGGGAGGGACACGGAGTGCGGGGCGGGCCTGCGGCGGCAAAGTCCGGCGTGACTTTGCACCAGCCTGAGGCCCGCCGTGCGTTCTCCCGTGGAAGTTGTCCCTGGATCCCGGGAACCTGGCAGTGGCGGGCTGCACAGGCTCCGCGGAAGAGGGGTGTGGAGAGTGACCTGTGCTCGCACACAGGCCCCTCGGTGGCGGCAGCAGCAGCCTTAGCGTCTCCCGCCCGTCTCTGGGGTCCGTGCTTTTAGCCGCGGCTCACGCCCGTCTCTGGAGTTCCTTTAAGCAGCGTTCTTAAACCCCTCTCCTCACGCACCAGGAAACAAAGAGGGAAGAAAAAGTCTCCTTCCTCTTCGGCAGGTGCAGACTTTTCCCCGGACTCCCTCCCGGCTAGCCGTGGTGCACTAACCCCTTCAGGCTATGTTCAAGCCGCCAACCCCAGTCCTCTCCCTGCGCTCCATCCGAAACCGAAACCGAGCCTCAGAGCCTCAGCTCGCAGCCCCGCCCACCCCGGCGGGTAAGCAGACAAGCCTCTCGGGCTGGTGAGTGCCGGTAGGCACCGATCCTCTGTGCAGGAATCTCCCCGCTTTGCCCTCCGCACCCGTTGCTGTGCACTCCTCCGCGGCTTCAAAGCTCCCCCCCTCCACCTCCTGCAGTCTCCGCCCGCGAAGGGGCTTCCTAGTGTGTGGAAACTTTTCCTCCTTCACAGCTCCGTCCCACTGGTGCAGGTGCCGTCCCTATTCTTTTGTGTCTGTTTTCTCTTTTTTTTTTTTTCTTTTGCCCTACCCAGGTATGTGGGGAGTTTCTTGCCTTTTGGGAGGTCTGAGGTCTTCTGCCAGCGTTCAGTAGGTGTTCTGTAGGAGTTGTTCCACGTGTAGATGTATTTCTGGTGTATCTGTGGGGAGGAAGGTGATCTCCGCGTCTTACTCTTCCGCCATCTTCCTACACACTTCTATCCTTCAGTTTTTTAATATGATGTATTGCATTGATTGATTTGCATATGTTGTAGAATCCTGCATTCCTATGATAAACCCCACTTGATCATGGTGTATGATCCTTTTAATGTTCTGGTGGATTCTGTTTGCCGACCGAATGGATTTGCCAGTATTTTGTTGAGGATTTTTCATCTATGTTCATCAGTGTTATTGACCTGTAGTTTTATTTGTTTGTGACATCTTTTTCTGGTTTTGGTATCAGGGTGATGCTGGCCTTGTAGAATGAGTTTGGGAGTGTTCCTTCCTCTGCTATACTTTGGAAGAGCTTGAGAAGGATAAGTGTTAGCTGTTCTCTAAATGTTTGATAGAATTTGCCTATGTAATCATCTGATATTGAGCTTTTGTTTTTTGGAAGGATTTTAATCACAGTTTCAATTGCAGTGCTTATGATTGGTCTCTTTATATTTTCTATTTCTTCCTGGTTCAGTCTCAGAAGGTTGTGCTTTTCTAAGAATTTGTCCATTTCTTCCAAGTTGTCCATTTTATTGGCATATAGTTGCTTGTAGCAATCCCTCATGATTCTTTGTATTTCTGCAATGTCAGTTGTTATTTCTCCTTTTTCATTTCTAATTCCATTGATTTGAGTCTTCTCCCTTTTCTTCTTGATGAGTCTCACTAATGGTGTATCAGGTTTTTTTTTATCTTCTGAAAGAACCAGCGTTTAGTTTTATTGATCTTTGCTATTGTTTTCTTCATTTCTTTTTCATGTATTTCTGATCTGATATTTATGATTTCTTTCCTTTTGCTAACTTTGGGTGTTTTTTTGTTTTTCTTTCTCTAATTGCTTTAGGTGTAAGGTTAGGTTGCTTATTTGAGGTGTTTCTTGAGGTAGGATTGTATCTCTATAAACTTCCCTCTTAGAACTGCTTTTTCTGCATCTCATAGGTTTTGTGTCATTGTGTTTTCATTGTCATTTGTTTCTAGGTATTTTTTGATTTCCTCTTTGATTTCTTCAGTGATCTCTTGCTTATTTAGTAGTGTATTGTTTAGCCTCCATGTGTTTCTATTTTACAGTTTTTTCCCTGTAATTGATATCTAGTCTAAAAGTGTTATGGTCGGAAAAGATACTTGATATGATTTCAATTTTCTTAAATTTACCAATGCTTGATTTGTGACCCAAGATATGATCTATCCTGGAGGATCTTCCATGAGCACTAGAGAAGAAAGTGTATTCTGTTGTTTCTGGATGGAATGTCGTATAAATATCAGTTAAGTCCATCTTGATTAATGTGTCACTTAAGCTTGTTTCCTTATTTATTTTCATTTTGGATGATCTGTCCATTGGAGAAAGTGGGGTATTAAAGTCCCCTACTATGATTGTGTTCCTGTCAATTTCCCCTTTTATGGCTGTTAGCATTTGCCTTATTTATTGAGGTGCTCCTATGTTGGGTGCATAAATATTTACAATTGTTATATCTTCTTCTTGGATTGATTCCTTGATTATTATGTAGTGTCCTTCTTTGTCACTTATAATAGTCTTTATTTTAATGTCTATTTTGTCTGTTATGAGAATTGCTACTCCAGCTTTCTTTTGATTTCCATTTGCATGGAATATTATTTTCCATCCCCCCCTCACTTTCAGTCTGTATTTTTCCCTAGGTCTGACGTGGGTCTCTTGTAGACAGCATATATAGGTCTCGTTTTGGTATCCAATCAGCCAGTCTATGTCTTTTGGTTGGAGCATGTAATTCCATTTACATTTTAGGTAATTACCGACATGTATTTCCCTATTACCATTTTCTTAAATGTTTCGGGTTTGTTTTTGTAGGTCTTTTCCTTCTCTTGTGTTTCCTGCCTAGAGAAGTTCCTTTAGCATGTGTTGTAAAGCTGGTTTGGTGGTGCTGAATTCTTTTAACTTTTGCTTGTCTGTAAATGTTTTAATTTCTCCATCAAATCTGAATGAGATCCTTTCTGGGTAGAGTAATCTTGGTTGTAAGTTTTCCCTTTCAACACTTTAAATATATCCTGCCACCCGCTTCTGGCTTGTGGAGTTTCTATAGAAAGATCATCTATTAACCTTGTGGGGATTCTCTTGTATGTTAGTTGTTCCTTTTCCCTTGCTGCTTTTAATATTTTTTCTTTGTATTTAATTTTTGATAGTTTGATTAACATGTATCTTGGCATGTTTATCCTTGGATTTATCCTGTTTGGGGCTCTCTGTGCTTCCTGGAATTGATTGAGTATTTCCTTTCCCATGTAAGGGAAGTTTTCAACTACAATCTCTTCAAATATTTTATCAGTCCCTTTCTTTTTCTCTTCTTCTTTTGGAGCCTCTATAATTCAAATGTTGGTTTGTTTAATGTTGTCCCAGATGTCTCTGAGACTGTCCTCATTTCTTTTCATTCTTTTTTCTTTATTCTGCTCTGTGGTAGTTATTTCCCCTATTTTATCTTCCAGGTCACTTATCCCTTCTTCTGCCTCAGTTATTCTGCTATTGATTCCTTCTAGAGAATTTTTAATTTCATTTATTGTATTGTTCATCATTGTTCATTTGCTCTCTAGTTCTTCTAGGTCTTTGTTAAATGTTTCATTTATTTTCTCCATTCTATTTCCAAGGTTTTGGATCATCTTTCCTATCATTACTCTGAATTCTTTTTCAGGTACACTGCCTATTTCCTCTTCATTTGTTTGGTCTGGTGGGTTTTTACCTTGCTCCTTCATCTTTTGCGTATTTCTCTGTCTTCCCATTTTGCTTAACTTCCTGTGTTTGGGGTCTTCTTTTCAGACCCTGCAAGTTCGTAGTTCCCATTGTTTTTGATGTCTGCTGACAGTGGGTGAGGTTGATTCAGTGGTTGTATATGCTTCCTGATGGAGGTGACTGGTGCCCGTGTTCTGGTAGGCGGAGCTGGATCTTGTCTTTCTGGTAGGCAGGGCTGCATCCGGTGGTGGGTTTTGGGGTGTCTGTGACCTTATTATGATTTTATGCAACCTCTCTGCTAATGGGTAGGGTTGTGTTCCTTGTCTTTCTAGTTGTTTGGCATGGGGTGTCCAGCCCTGGAGTTTGCTGGCCGTTGTGTGGAGCTGGGTCTTAGTTTTGAGATGGAGATCTCTGGGAGAGCTCTCCCCAATTGATATTACGTGGGCTTGGGAGGTCTCTGTTGGACCAATGTCCTGAACTCAGCTCTCCCACCTCAGAAGCTCTGGCCTGACACGAGCCCGTAGCACCAAGACCCTGTCAGCTACATGGCAGATGAGTGGTTTATTACCAAGGATATTAAAGCACAGAAACCGACAGCCAGATGAAGAGATTCATATGGTGAGGTCAAGAGCAAAGGAACTTCCATCCTCTTGAAGTTTGGAATTCAGCACAGTGGCACGTATAGGCATTCTGCTTCACCAACCTGGAAGCTCTCTGAAACCCCTCCTTTTGGATTTTAATGGTGGCTTCACTACACAGGCATGGTTTATTAAATCCTTCCACATATCTTCATGATGCAATTTTTGTTTAAATATTTTCCTAGTTTTTATTAGCCTCTTCCCTTATCATGGAGTCTGAGATTTCTGTATATGTTCTGAATACAAATTATTTGCAGTAAAAATGTTTTGCAAATAATTAATCTTTTTGTTGTTTGTCTTTTTATTCTCTTATCATATATTTCATATAAGTTTTTTTGTTTGTTGTCTTTGTAAGTTGTCTTTGTTTTATAGTTTTGTTTTTGCAGGTATTTCATATATTTTTTCAGACTTACCTTAAGTGCTTCATATTTTTTGTTTTGTCATAATTGACAATATGTTTTAATTTAATTTTCTGATTCTTTGTTGATAGTATACAAATTGACTTTCTTTGTATTTGATTTTATAACTTGCAACTTACTATCTTAATCTTACTACCTTACAATCGTAATCTAAGTATATTAACTTTTTATAGTTTCAATCAGGCTTTCCACATAGATGATCATTTTATCTGTAAAGAAATACCTTATACTCTTCCTTTCTAATTTGGTTGCCCCTTATTCTTTTTCTTCCTTCATTTCACTGGCAAGAATCTCCTGTACAATACTGAATGAATTGATGAGAATAGATATCCTTGTATATTTCCTTATCTTGGGGTAAAAGGAAAACTTGTGTCTTTCATCATTATGTATGATGATTGTTCAAGTTTATAGATGTCCTTTTGCTGCAGATGAAGCAATACTTATATGCAGATTTTTTCAATAATACAGTATTACAGTACTACAAAATCCACAGGCAGTTGGTTGAATCCACCGGTGTGAAACTGCATTCAGAGGACTGGAATATAAAGTTATAAGCAGATTTTTGACTGAGCGGAAGGTCAGCGCCCCAACCCCTGCAGTGTGCAAGTGTCAACTGTACCTCATATTTGGCATGGTGACTTATAAAGGGAAAAAATGGACTCTTGATGGCAAAAACAGCTGTGAGTCCAGAACTGTTGAAATTACTCAAAGCATAGACAACCTCAAAATAATTTTGGGTGCATATTCTAAACTAACAAAATATAACTTTAATGGCGTTTTGACAAAACCAAATAACTGTAATTCAAAGTTAATGAGACACTGATTTTGTTTCTTTATTATTTCAACATATCATAGATACATTTGTAACCTAGTTATGTGTATTTCAAATATGTAGGTTTGACTTAAACTCTCTTTAAGAACCCATTGCCTGAGGATTTAAGTTCATAAAGTAATGAAACATATAGATCATTTATGACAGTAAGAAAAATCATCAGATTTAATCCTCAAAATGTCTTCTTCTCCTAGTCCTGGTCTGCATGTGAAGGGCACCAATAAAGCCTTCTTTATTAAAAAGAAAAAAGAAGAAATGAGAGATGAAAGCCCCTTCATGTATTTTAATAAAATCATTTTAGAATTGCCTTGTTTGGTTTGCTATTTAGTCTTAAGGACAGCAAATTTCTTGTGTTTATGTTTCACAAAACAAACTTTTAGAAGAGTTTAAATATTTATTTTTATAAAGCTAATATATTATTATTTTTCTGTTTACATTCTAGCACCCGTTCAGTTTTAAAAACAAATCTATCGATGTGGCTTAAAAAGTTACTGCTATGACTATAATTTTAATTTTTTAAATATAGTCATAAATATATTAAATTGTGATGTTGAAAAATGTTTTATTGTCTTAATTTGAAATAAACAAATAAGCCAAAATATTTGTATTTATTCTCAAGCATTATCTGGAAATCAGAACAACTCTTTCTGCTATCATGCAGCATTTCAATCTTTGCAGAGTATATAATTTCTCTAGGCCTTATTTCAAAATTTATAAATTGATGGCATTATCAAGTGATTTCTAAAATAACATGAACTGACTTTTTCACCATTTATCAATTTCACTGTATTTTGATCACTCAGTTACCACAAGGGGGCCTAACGCCCCTAAAGTTCAATTTTGATATATATTTTTTTAGGTTATTCGATTTTAAAATTCATCACTTGTTCTACAATTTTGATTTTAAGTTTTGTATACAGGTGAGATTTTTTACATAAAGGAGCCTTCAACACATGACTGCAGTGGCCGTAGATGAATGGAATTCACTATCATGACTACCAATGTCAAGAACTCATCTGAGCACAAACCCAGATCACTGTTGATCCACAGATCTCTTGCCCAGTGTGTTGAACAATCATTTCACATGAATGCCAGTGTTTTAACATCTGTAATTTTTCCTTCTCTGGGTACATTTTTTTTTTTTTTTTTTTTTTTGTGGTACGTGGGCTTCTCGCTGTTGTGGCCTCTCCCGTTGCAGAGCACAGGCTCCGGATGCACAGGCTCAGCGGCCATGGCTCATGGGCCCAGCCGCTCCGCGGCATGTGGGATCTTCCCAGACCGGGGCACGAACCCGTGTCTTCTGCATCGGCAGGCGGACTCTCAACCACTGCGCCACCAGGGAAGCCCTCTGGGTACATTTTTATCACATTTGTATCATCAGGATAATGTCTCAAGAAAGCTTTTGACTGCTAAGACTAATTATTGTTTCCTCTATTTGTTAAGAGAAATGAGATGAATTTTGATAACCTTTGCTTTGTTAGATTCCAGGTCAACTATGTGTAATAGAAAATAAGGCAGTTAATTCCCAGAACACTTGAAATGATCAAACTCACTTTATTAAATTGAATAAATCTAAAGGATCAAGTAGAAAATGGTTAAAACATAATCTCACCAATAAAATAATAATAACTAATCCATACATATATGAAATGAAGGTATATTCATTGATATGACATGTGAGCATATCAAGAAAGATCTAATAATAACTAAATATATTACTGGGTTTAATAAGATGGTTGTAAGTCATGGAAAACTAGAGTTTATTTTTGTTACCAACTAGATGGTTTACACAATAATAAATTCCAATGTTAGGAATTCCAGCTTTTCTCATCCCATAAGTAGAGACATCAAATCAAATCACTTCTGGATTGAGTGTTAAAAGAATCAGGGACATTTGATTTTGAGAATGTATTTTAAATTTTTACCAATATTTTATAGCCCAGGAATAGTCAGCTGTTCTATTCCTCTAAGTTTTTCAACACCTTAGTGAATGATGAAGAACTGTATTTCAGAGGCCCTGATTCCTAGTGTCTTGGATCTATCTGTGTCCCACACTGTTCCACAAAGAACTTTCTATTATGCACATACAATTATTAGAAGAGAAGTGAAAATAAAGTATTATTTCTAATGAATGGAACTTCATGCCACCTGGATCATAAAGAACTTTAATCCCTAATAAATTTAGAAAAACTTACCAGTTCTATTTCATATTCCTAAAAGATATTAGGAATATGACTGATATACTAAAGAAAAAAAATAGATGCTAATAACTCCAGTTCCTGGAAACTAATCAAACTGTGTCCTTATTTAGGGCTAACTACTGCAAATAATATACCTTAATGTGCTAAATTCTACAGAAAATAAATAATGGAAATAACACTGTAATCATATTATTAATTTACAAGGCTTCTCTCAAAACAGAATCTGGGACACTATGTGAGGAAAAAAACAAAATTTACAACAACTAGGCCTCTTGCCCAGAAATATAACCACACAAAAATATACATAACTAAGACAGAAAAAAAAAAAAATCTTGTCCAAAGAAAACACAGTTGGAAAGAAAATAAGGAAAGATAAATATTTTTAGTGAATTAAAAATGAAAATGCTATAAATGTAACTGTTGGTAAATCAGTTTTGTGTATTATTGATAGGAAATAAGACATAGATACAGAATTAGAAAATAATTATTTTAATAATAAAGAATAATTCTAAAAAAAACTACATGACCAAAATACAGATTTATTTTTTTAACGATATTGAAAAGTATCAAGATAGAGCAAACATTCTAGACTTCCCAGACTTGTCTTCTAGCTGAAATAACCCATCGTCTTATATGGAAGAGACTGGAAAGCAGATCTTTTCAAGGTGCCAGTCATAATCAGCATATAATTAGTTAGGGTTTTGGGGCTTAGTGATGATTGAGAATATTCAATGAGATAGAACAATAAATTGACTAGATGAGGTTGATGTGAAGTCCACAGTGCAATAATAAGAACCTTTTTCTTGTTATTCTGCAAACCCCATGCGATTCTAAATTCTAGTCTAACTTCTTAACAATCTGATTTTATATGCTCAGACATAAAGTTAGAGTTTCAGTGTCTTCACATCCTTGTTAATACGTCCCAGGTTTATTCTCTACCATATTCCCATTCCATGGACATTCTCATATGGCAAAAATAAATAAATAAATAAATAAATAAGACATCTATATTTGAGGAAAAAAAGAATATTGATCAACTAACAATCAGACAGTTTATCAGTCTAGGCTTGGAACCCTACATAAATATAAACTGACCTAACTTAAGTTCATGTCTTACATGAAAAACTGTGACTATACAGCTAGTGAGAAAGACCAGTATCCACTCTTCTTTCAAGAAGAGGATTTCAAAAGCAGCCAAAGCCATTAAATTCACCACGGGCCACCCAGTACTTTTCTTCTACTTTGAAAACAAAAATTTCTAGCCAAAAGAAATGTTCTGGGAGAAGCAGACAGGTGGTGTGACATGGCAAGAGCAGGAGAGAGGGTTAGTAAAAAGGTGAATTCAAGAAGTCAATAAGAAATGACCAAAAGGTAAAAGAAAAATGAAGCAGAGCACAAATTTTGATATTGAGCGAAACACGGGTTATTTCCAATAACAAAATTAGGTCAGTACTCTCAAACATTGCAGAAAGCTAGGACATGTCTTGATACACACTGGATTTAGCATAAAGAAATTGTTTTGATGGTCTTAGAAAAGCAATGCCAACTGAATGGTAAGGATATTTAGTCAGACTGCAATGGGTTGAAGAACAAACTGGGAATAAAATGCAAGGAGCGATGCCAGTGGCAGAGAAAGAAAAGATTGCGGAGGAAAATAGGACTCAGAACACCCTGTTTGCTTGCTACATTCGATAGAATAGGTCTGAATGTGTTTAAACACTGAGACAGAGAGGCTAGTGGAGGAGAAGCTGAACTTACAGGAAAGGGGAAAAAATGCTCTTTTAGATTTCTGAGTTGTGAATAAAAATGATTTTTAATCTAGTAGAATAACCAATTATAGAGAGAATATGGGGAAACAAAGATGAGGATAGACACAAATTTGTGTGAGTTGGGTGAGGATTGATTCTTGCAAACAAATGACTTGTCTGTATGAAGTAGGAGCTACATCATGTGCTGGTCATGTATGAGTACAGGGTGGATTAGGACATTATGGAAAGTAGAAGAATGTTGAGATAAATACTGAGAACAATTGGTAGGAAAGCTGTCTAGGGAAATAGAATTTTCAGCATAGTTTTGAGAGCCAAGGTGATGCGAGAAAACATAAATTTGCAAGTGGATCCTCTCTGAATTTGAGTGATTTTTATAAATTATCATATAAAGCTTACATGTAAGAGGCATAGATGTAAATAGTTCTGTGATGACACCAAGGGTCATGCAAGGGAGAGGAAGGACAAAGGAAACCAGTATGTTGATTATAATGTCAAAAGTGGGCTTGGATCTCACCAATTAAGCGATTGATTTGGATGAAAAAGAGGTGAAAATGGGAGGATCTGGTATATGTGGAGAAAGTAGCTGGGTCAAGAGATTACAGGTGAGAAAAATAAATGAGTAAGAGAACAGTTGCACTGGGAGGATTGGAGTGAGTGACACCTTGACAATTGCTTATGTTTAGCCAGTGATTTGAATAGAATAGTTTAAAGCTCTTAGAGGAAGTTAGTGAAGAAGAGTGTGTTTATACGTGTGTATGGAGAAGTGTGGTGAATGTAGTTCAGTTAAAATCAGGAGAATGGCTGAGAGTGGATGCATCAGCAAACATTAAAGAGAGTGGATCAGGGTGGGAGAGAATGTTTTTAGGCATTCTAAAAGGCATCAAGTGTTAAAGTGTCAGGTTGATAAAGTAGGTAGTAAATTTAGACAGAATCGTTTCAGTGCTTTCTGAGGCCAGGAGCCAGAGTAGTTAAATAGTAAATCTAGAGTTAGAGCTACATATATAAAAGTAAAATATTCTTTGAGGAGGTAAGACGAGATAGATGGTGGTGGCTAGAGAGGGTGCAGAAGGAAGAAAATATTTATTTTATGTGTTTATTTTTTGACATGGAGAGTCTCAGGCTCCAGGGAAACCATCAAATGGTTAGTGATAAGGAAGTCTGAATATTCAGAAGGGAGATAGTATAAATGATTTGACAAGGCAGTAAGTAATGGTGACCAGATGCATCTCGGGGGAGGAGTGGCACTTAAAGAAGGTACACCTTCCAAGGAGGTCTTAAGGAAAAAAAAAATAATTATTTTACTACATTGGAAATATTTGTACTATCTCTTCATAAGTGTATTCACAAATATAATATCACTACCTTACTTTTGGAACTTCACATATTTTCATAGGGCATTATTTATATTGTTTTTTCTTAATTTGGTAAATGAATAACTTGTCTCTCCACTGATACTGTAAGTTTATTGGGGAATCATTTCAGAATCAATAATTTTGTATTATCCAAAGCATTTATTACAGTGCCTTTACATATTAGATGTTTTAGAGATAAAATTTCTAGATTAATTTAGTATCAAAAAATAAACATGCATATGTGTTTGGTAAATTTAACTTTCTGTGCATTGAATATGGAAATTAAATGAGTGGTTAAAAAAATAAAGATATAAAGATTCACTATGTTGTTTTCTTATTGAAACAACTGCCTTAGGACTAACATCTAACAGTATAAATCATGTAATGTTTCTAGTTTTTCATTTCCATCTGTGGAAGTAGAATCTACTAAAAAATAATTATAAAATAGATGAAAAAAATTTAAATATAAGTAGTGATGCATAGTCACAAAGATCATTTTCTAATAATTAAACTTACTAAATACAACTCAACATGTATTCTTAATATATTTGAAAAAAAAATGTTTAACTAACCCCATAACTATAGCTCAGTAAAACTCATGTATAAAATATCTCTTTTACTGACACCACCATCATAATATAGATATATACAGTAGCTTGAGTATATTTTTAGATTATGATAGTAAATAATTCTCCTACTTTATAACAACTTATGATTTGTTATAGTTATTTAAGGAGCTATAAATAATTATATGTCTGATATTTATTCCTTAGTTTACTACAGAGTCTGATTTAAGCAAAAAGAAAAGGTCTGATTTCTTTTAAGAAGTTATTTTAGAAGGTCTATTTTAGAGCTTTAGTTTTTTTCTGTTTTTAAACTGAGAATTTTCCTTAAAATTATTACTTCACTGTTGAAAAGTCTTCCATCAACCTTATCAAGGACTAAATGTTCTAATTGCAGTGTATCTATGACGTGTCACATCAATATAGAAGTGATTCATTTGAACAAACACTGTATTAGTGAAGTTAACATATTGTTCATTTGCTTTTAATTATAATAATCACTCAAGATCACTATGCAGCTGAAACTTTGATTGTCAAATATAATTTGGTTCTTATTCATGACAGTGACAGCTAATTCCAAATGCTGTTTTTTTTTTTTTTTTGCGGTACGTGGGCCTCCCACTGCTGTGGCCTCTCCCGCTGCGGAGCACAGGCTCCGGCCGCACAGGCCCAGCGGCCACGGCCCACGGGCCCAGCCCCTCCGCTGCACGTGGGATCCTCCCAGACCGGGGCACGAACCCGCGTCCCCTGCATCGGCAGGCGGACTCTCAACCACTACGCCACCAGGGAAGCCCCCAAATGCTGTTTTATACACTTTCACTTAAAATAGTTCATTCAGTGATGTGAATATATCTAAAAATCTTTTAAGTATCAGATTTTTGCTTTCCAAAGGCCAGTGTGTTTGTGTGTGTGTATAAGTGGATCTTGCTCTTTTCTTTGATATTTGCTTGTCTTGCCTTTTTTAAAAGAAATTTCAGACTCAAATATTTTTTGATTCAAGGTATGTAACATACATATAAAAATAATTTATTGAATTTGTTCAAATTCAGAAGATCTCAATGACTTTATTTTTCTCCCATCACTTCCTCGCACACGTGTTCTGTCATATCAGTGACCTTTCCCTCAATAGGACCACGGACAGATCCCATAGCCTTCCATTTATTTACAATTAGAAGATTTCTCTATGGCAACAACAACTTACTTTCAGATATCTCCAAGTCCCCTCCACTCCAATGTAAAACTTTCCATTTCACATCTAATTGCCATTTTACAGACCCTCTTGCCCTATTGAGAAAATTCCCTTCAAGACCGTTCAGGCCATGCCATCTTCTGGAGGCATCCCATTTGGCTCATAGGAGCGTCACTCATTCTTCCCACACTACATGAACACTGTCCTATACCATTGTTTCTCTGCCCTTCACATCACAGGCAACTCTGATGAACCCCTACTGCCTTCGTAATTCCCCATGAAAAGAGCAAACACTCAACTCCAAATTTCTATCTGCGCACCATTCTTTTTTTCCTTTTCATTGGAGTATAATAGCTTGACAATGTTGTGTTAGTTTCTGCTGTACAACGAAGTGAGTCAGCTATATGTATACATATATCCTCTCCCTCTTGGACCTCTCTCCCATCCCCCCCATCCCACCCATCTAGGTATTCAAAGAGCACTCAGCTGAGTTTC
This sequence comes from Aethalodelphis obliquidens, assembly GCF_003676395.1. Classification (NCBI taxonomy): domain Eukaryota; kingdom Metazoa; phylum Chordata; class Mammalia; order Artiodactyla; family Delphinidae; genus Aethalodelphis; species Aethalodelphis obliquidens. The sequence continues at coordinate 16,818,025 of NW_020837973.1, read as the reverse complement.
CTGTGCTATACCTCAGGTTCCCAGGAAAATGCCCGCCAAGCCCTCTCCAACATTTTGTATTCTCCACTGTTAGGTCCTCCAGTAAAACTGTGAGTTTCTGCAGCTCAGCAGGTACTCACTGTGTATCCATGTGTGTGTTTGGGGTACAGTGTAGTGAGGAGGGTGCTTGTAGTGATGATATTAACAGGTTATTGCTGATATTATATAAATCATCTCTTTTACCTACTATTTTCCTGATACAGAAAGCAGATTGATCACCTATGTATCTATTTACTTAATCAATATTTATCAAGTCTGCTGCATTCCAGGCACTTTTCCTAGGCGTGGGAATACAGCAATGAACAGTACAAAGTCAGTATTGTTCTTTAGTGGAGACTGTTTTCTAGTTCTGGATAACAGCATGTCAGAGGAGGTGATCAAAGTTGTAAAGGAAAAATAGCATAAGGTAAGGAGGTAGACAGTGAATTATTGGCATATATTTTAATAGTAATTTCAGGGAATATTTCACTGATGAGGTGACATTTGGACAAGGACCTGAAGGAAGTGAGAAAAGGAGCTATCCCAGTAGAAGAGGATTTCTTCTGAGCATAAAGGGCTTTTTACAAAGGCTTTACTTTTCATGTTGAGTAGCTAGAAGGACATTGTGGGACAAAAGGCAGGGAGCAAGGAGGAGAGTGAGAAGGAATACAGTCAAAGGGAGGACATATATGAATGTATGTTTATGTATTAGAGGAAATGTTTGTGACACAACAGAATATTCAAAAACATTTGTTATTTTCTCAGTAAATTCTGTAAAATCATTTCAAAACAAACTTGCATATTAGAAAAAATAAACTGACAATGGAAAATTTTGGGCAAGCTTTTATATCATAATTTGAAGCATTCATCAAGTCAGTAAAAAGAGAAACACTATTCGTTCTTTAATTAAACATAATGCATTTCATTATGTCAGCAAAGTTTTAACTGAAAGGCATGTGAATGGAATATATGTAGCAGAAAATAGCAATTCAATGTTAATGATGACTTATCCAGTACAAATTGATTTTGTAATAAATAAAAGCTTGAAATAAAAGGGGAAAAAGAAATCCAGAATTCTGCCTAGCTTAAATCCAAGCTTAGGGATGCAAATTCGTATAACTATTGACAATATAGATAGGTTGCTTCCATATCCTGGCTATTGTAAATAGTGCTGCAATGAATATTGTGGTACATGACTCTTTTTGAATTATGGTTTTCTCAGGTTATATGCCCAGTAGTGGGATTGCTAGGTCATATCGTAGTTCTATAGTGAAGTAAGTCAGAAAGAGAAAAACAAATATCTTATGCTAACGCATATATATGGAATCTAAAAAAAAAAAAAAAAAATGGTACTGATGAACCTAGTGGCAGGGCAGGAATAAAGACACAGACATAAAGAATGGACTTGAGGACATAGAGGGGGTGGGAGGGGTAAGCTGGGGCAAAGTGAGAGAAGCACTGACATATATACACTACCAAATGTAAAATAGATAGCTAGTGGGAAGCAGCAGCATAGCACAGGGAGATCAGCTGGGTGTTTTGCAACGAGACCTAGAGGGGTGGGATAAGGAGGGTGGGAGGGAGACGCAAGAGGGAGGGCATATGGGGATATATGTATACATGTAGCTGATTCACTTTTTTGTACAACAGAAACAAACACAGCATTGTGAAGCAATTATACTCCAATAAAGACATACATATATATATTTATGTTATGAATTTGGTTTAAAATCCAAAAATATACAGACAATATGGGTGTTCAGACATATTGGTCCCCTCCCCAACAAGAATTCAAATATTCTGGATATAATAGCATTCACAATTACTTGAAGTAGGAGTAATATAACCTGCTCCACTACGAAATAACCCTAGGGTTTTCTATTATCATGAAAAGTATGAACCTGTTAAATACCTGTGGTTGTTTGATGATTAAATACTTGACCTATATTTCTAGAAACAAAAGTGAGGTGACTATCTGCCAAAGTAATTTTATATGTTCAAAATCAGAACTAGATTTTAGAGAATCTGAAAGTCAGAAGGGCTTGGTTAAAAGATACCTCAGTTTATCTCCTGTGACAGTGGAGCTTCTGCTATTTCAAAAAAAGAAGCAGATACAGAAAATGTGCATTGTTTTATAAAGACAATATAAAAGGAGTAGAAAATCCTTCTCTGGAAAAGTGATTTTTATCATTCAAATAAAAATTTGATTAACTCTATAACTTTCTCATCCGTAAATCACAAGAGAAAGATTTCTGATATTATGTAATATATAAACTTGAGTCAATATATTGACTCCATATATATTGACAATATATTGACTCCATCAAAGGAGTTTGATTAAAAGTTACTTTTTTAAAATGAATTACTTAAGTAGTCAGAATAAATCTAGGGGAAATACTATTAGTATTATTTTGGCAAATGTGGAAAGCTTCTATGTGATATTTCAGTTACTTTTGTAGAGTATATTTTAGTTGTGAGATTAAAAAAAAATAACATGGGAATAAATGGCTATAAGGAAATCAAACTGCTGAAAGAGGTGTCAGAAAATTGTACAATTCTAGTTACTTTGGAGTCCCTCCATTAAAGGAATAAGCATGGAAGCTGAGTCATTTGTTTATCAAATCATTCTCCTAATTATATAGTTGGCAGGCACACTATTGAAAAAAAGACTGCCATAATTCTTGGAAACCAAAATAAGTAAGTTAACTCTCAGTTCTAGAAGGTGTAATATTTTGTACTCTTTTTTTTCTGTGAACTTTTTTTTTTTTCCGTACATTTGTGCTGCTACTTTATGCTCCTGCCAAATGAGGAAACAGGTCTATATGTCTAGTGTGCTAAGTATTATTTCTAGTGACTGTATGACTTAGGAGTTTTTGCTAGGGAGCCATGCTTCCTGGATGACCATCCATGTATAGCTTAGGCAAGTTTTTATAAAACTTTGTGTTTCCATTTTCTTCTGTACAGTGAGTATAATGATCAAACCTATAGCACAGAGATACTATATTGTAACGATATTTGTTATCTAGTAATTTTCTTTTGTAAAGTGTAATTAGAATTTTTGTTTAAACCAAGAGTTCAGTGATCTTCTCTTTAGCAAATTCAACTGGCCTTGAGTATCTTTATCCTTTCTCTTGTCCTGTCAGCATCTATATGGTCTAGATGTATGATATCCCTATTCAATGCATCTCCTTAGCTTCTGGGACTTCTCATCCTATAATGAGAAATACTGCCCTGGCTTAAGGCCAGACTTTAGATTCCTCCAAAGTCACGGAATCTAGGGCAGGACTGAGCATTGGCAAATATAAGAGTGACATTCCACAAACTGAGAACATTGTAAATGAAAGTACAACTGAACTGAAGTTGGCATGCATTGGGAAGGATAAATATTTCGACTTGATTTTAGTTTGAGCTCCATATATGATAGAAGTGTGGAAAAAATGCTACTAGGTATGTTGGGGGAAGACTGTTGATATTTGCTGTTGTTTGGCTTTTATTACTATTGATAATTCTGCTATTATTGTCTTCTCTGATGGCAGGAGGGGAAGGTTTCTAATGGCAAGCACTGGGAATATTTGTTGGGAGAGACAGGAAGCTCAAAAAGGAAGCTATTTTAAAATGTTATGGACAATCATTTTAGGAACATACATTTGGGTAGTTACATTACTAATGGAAAGAAGGGAAATAATAGTGACATATTTCTATATATTGTAATGAACAAAGAATCATTTTTTGAAATCTATCCTGAGTTCTGAAGTAGTGATTATTTATCCTCAGCTTCCTACTTTTATGTATGTAGACTGATTTAGACAGACTCCCACTGATCTTGGAAACAATGGAAACTTTAAAGATTTTATGTATATCTAATACATAAAATGTGTTGTAAAGGGCTTCCCTGGTGGCGCAGTGGTTGAGAGTCCGCCTGCCAATGCAGGAGACACAGGTTCGTGCCCCCGGTCCGGGAATATCCCATATGCCGTGGAGCGGCTGGGCCCGTGAGCCATGGCCGCTGGCCTGCGCGTCCGGAGCCTGTGCTCCGCAACGGGAGGGGCCACAACAGTGAGAGGCCCGCGTACCACACACACACACAAAAAATGTGTTGTAAAGATGCACTTTTTAGATAATAAACAAACTTCTATTTATCATATGTACTTTCATTATTAACATAGGTATGTATGTTAGAGTTGAACCAGGAATCAAATGGATGAGATAGCAATATGTAATGTAGTTGGCCCTCTACGTCTGTGAGTTCTGCATCTGTAGATTCAACCAACCATGGATTAAAACAGCAACCATTTACATGGCAATTATATTGCATTTAAAGCTATTTACATAGCATTTACATTGTATTAGTATTTTAAGTAATCTAGAGATGTTTTAAAGTATACAGAGGATGTGTATAGGTTATATGCAAATACTATGCCATTCTATATAAGGGACCTGAGCATCCTTGGATTTTAATATCTGCAGGAGGTCCTGGAACCACTCCCCCAAGGCTAATGAGGGATGACTGTATATATATTAAACTAGAAAATTGAGAGCTAATGGGAAAAGTTAAAATATAAAAGTAACAACAGTAATATTGGAACTGATTTTAGCAAAATGCCAAAAAGACCTGAAAATAGAGTAAAATTTGTTAAAGGAAAAGTAAAGATTCCTGCATTTGGGCAATATGTCCTTTCCCTAGTCTTCACCATCAGAAACATCAGAAAAAAAAAGTAGTTTGACTAGCTTTATGCCAGAGTAACACACACACACACACACAAAACTTGTGGGATTAGGATCAAGAATGATCTAAACGAAGAAGATAAGGAAGATATTTAGGAGTGTATAAAATTGTACAGAGCTGCAGATCAAGAAGTGAAAATACATTCACTAATGTAATTAATAAGCTAGAGATTTTTAAACTGTTTGGGTTCATGGCTATATTAATGTTTCAGTAATTTTTCCACAGCAGCTCTAGGCCAAAAACCTAATAGTTCTGTTCATTAAAGAAATAGGTCTAGGGACTTCCCTGGTGGCGCAGTGACTGAGAGTCCGCCTGCCGATGCAGGGGCCACTGGTATGTGCCCCGGTCTGGGAAGATCCCACATGCCGCAGAGCAGCTGGGCCCGTGAGCCATGGCCACTGAGCCTGTGTGTCCGGAGCCTGTGCTCCGCAACGGGAGAGGCCACAACAGTGAGAGGCCTGTGTACCGGAAAAAAAAAAAAAAAAGAAATAAGTCTAAATCTCCTAGGAGTAGTAGATTGTTGGACTTCTTACAGATGTCCCTGTGTTTCTCTTGAAATTTAAAATATCCTGGGGTGCTCCCCTCTGTGAACTTATTGTGGTATTCCAGAAAACCTCAGCACACAGTTGGCAAGCATATGCTGTCATTAGAAGCATGTAGAACCAAATTAATGCAATAGTCTCCTTGTTGCACTTTCTGTCTCTGAGTTTTTGCTTCATGCTATAGTTCTCTAGTAATTCTATAATGACTTCCAAGTGCTTGTGGAATCAAGTTCAAATTTTTTCCCATTTTATTCGATTGCCTCTAACTTACCTTAATGTATTCCCAATGCTTATTTTTAAATATTTCTGTGACTCAAGCCAGCACCTTAATTTTCCCTGGAATACTCTGATTATTTTCTTAAATTTTCCTCTTTCACGCTGAGCTTTTCTGTCTGCCCTTCCTAGTCAAATTATCACAAATTTAATGCCAAGATCAAGTTCTACCTGATTTGGATGTCTTACTTGATTAACCCATTCTATTATTTACTCTCTAACAGAAAAAGAAACTCATTAATGTACTATATTTTTATACAGTACATTCATTAATGTACTTTCATTAATGTACCATATATTTTTATCCTATAGTACATGTTTAAAATTATTTTTTTTAATTTTTATTGGCGTATAGTTGCTTTACAAAGTTATGTTAGTTTCTGCTGTACAGCAAAGGGAATCAGTTATACGTAGACATAACCACTCTTTTTTAGATTTCCTCCTCATTTAGGTCACCACAGAGCACTTATAGAGTTCCCTGTGCTATACAGTAGGTTCTCTATTTTTTTTTTTTTTTTGCTGTACGCGGGCCTCTCACTGTTGTGGCCTCTCCCGTTGCGGAGCACAGGCTCCGGACACGCAGGCTCAGCGGCCATGGCTCACGGGCCCAGCCACTCTGCAGCATGTGGGATCTTCCCAGACCGGGGCACAAACCCGTGTCCCCTGCATCGGCAGGCGGACTCTCAACCACTGTGTCACCAGGGAAGCCCAGGTTCTCTATTTTATATAGAGTAGTATATATATGTCAGTCCCAATATCCCAATTCATCCCACCCCCTTTCCCACCTAGATAACCATAAGTTTGTTTTCTACATCTGTGACTCTATTTCTGCTTTGCAAATAAGTTTATCTGTACCATTTTCCTAGATTCCACTTATAAGCAATATTATATGATATTTGTCTTTCTCTTTCTGACTTCACTATGTATGACAATAGGTAGCTATTTATATTTTGTGCATCAAAGGATATGTATTGTCTTATGCATGTGTAGAGTACTAAATACTGGAAAAAAACCCTTAAACTTCTACATTAAGTATGTATTACCCCATATGCATATACTTACTTGTTCTGAGTTCACTACTGTTAAAAAGATTGAATTTTGTCCACCAAAAAGAAAAGAAATGGTATATTGAAATCTTACTGCCTGTAATTGTCAATGTGACCTTGTTTAAAACTAGGGGGCTTCCCTGGTGGCGCAGTGGTTGAGAGTCCATCTGCCGATGCAGGGGACACGGGTTCGTGCCCCGGTCTGGGAAGATCCCACATGCCACGGAGCGGCTGGGCCCGTGAGCCATGGCCTCTGAGCCTGCGTGTCCGGAGCCTGTGCTCCACAATGGGAGAGGCCGCAACAGTGAGAGGCCCGTGTACCGCAAAAAAAAAACCCCAAAAAACCAAAATAAAAATAGGATCTTTGTGGATATGATCAAAATAAGATTAGGTCATTAGTGTAGGCCCTAATCCAACCAGTGTCCTTAAAAGAAGAGAAAAACACCATGTAAAGAGAGATACACATGAGAAGATGTGGAGAAGATGGACACATGCCAAGGGAGGTGGAGTCTGGTTGATGAATCTACAAACCAAGGAGAACCAAGGATGCTGGCAAATGTCTGAAGCTAGATGAGGTAAGGAAGGATTCTCACCTCCAGGCTTCAGGGGGAGTATGGCTTTACTGCCACCTTGACTGCAGACTTCTAGCCCCCAGAACTGTGAGACAATACATTTCTGTTTTAAGCCACCCAGTTTGTGGTATTTTACATCAGCCCTGAAAAGCTAATACAGTTAGGATAGAGGCAAACCACGATAATAAATACACTCCATTTCAAATCATGAGAAAAAAAAAATTAGAGTGCGTTTATAGTTTAATAAGGCCCTTGTAAAGACATATGATTTCTTTTTTTGATAGAAAATACCACAAATGAGTAATAATAATCAACTGCATCTGTATAGAATTTACAAAGAATTTTCAATTAATATTTCCTGAGATATTGAATATTACATGACATGTCACATAAAGCAAGTATTATCATAATCTTTTTGGCATGTGAGCAGAGTCCTGGGGAAATTTTAAAATCCAGTCACTGGTAACTATATTCAAGCCACATATTCTTTCTGCAATTTATATTTAGTAAGCGAAAGAGCCAGCAATTACATCTGATTGCTGATTTGAAGTTTGATGTTCAATCTGCTATGCATCAAAATCTGCTGTTTTCATGGAATAGGTTCCTTCTCCTTGATCATTAACTGAAAACAAGACAAAAGGCGATGTGCTTACTTACCTACATTCAAGAAAGCCTGCATGTCTGAAGAAAATTTCTGATTTAATGAAATGTGTGGCAGCACATTTATAAAAAGAAAGTGTTCATTTAGACCTTATAAATAAGTTACCTGGTTCTAGAATTCCGATGCTGCTTTTCTAGTCTTGCATTTAAGTATTATAATACATTTTACTCTCTAAACCATCATACAGATTTTTGGCTTTAATAGTTGCCAGAACTAAATGTCATGCCAAAATTTCAGGACTCAGCAACAGCAAATAGCAAGATTGGCTAGATGCCCTAGGACAAAATCATGATCATTGCCATTGTGAGTGGTATTTGTGCAAGGAAACTTTCTGCTTCCTCCAGCTATAACTTTATGAGTCTATTAGTTTTCACGTCAAGGGTATTTGGGAAGGTTGAATATTTCCGTAACCTTTAAAAATTAAACCAATGGAAAAATCTTTGTCATTTTTTATTTAGAAAGATAATTATTTTCCTTGATTTATTTTGATTTATTATCTAGAACATTTTATCCAGTTGCCGCAAATTCTAGACATAAAAAGGCTATACAATGCAAGAGGAGTGAAGGGGAGGGTGAAACTTGTGCTTTATCATTTTCACTTCCTGAAGTTAAGCCATTCTTTCTTCAGACCAACACTGCTCAACTAAAACACACAAAACATGGTGATGCAGAGCACTTCTATGGCTTTATAAGGTTCATGTGGCAAAATTTCAGGTGACTATGAAAGTGTTGCAATTCAGAGGTATTTGTGGATAAGGTACCTGTGAATTAAGTAAACAAGTAACCATGGTTCGTGAAGGAATATAGGATTCAAACTACCTATATTTACATTCTGATGAAATGCTCAATACATAATCCAATTGAAAATTTTCTTATAGAAATATTATCTTCTTTTCAAATTCTATTTAGTATGCATTGAGATAAGTAAAAAGCAGAACACTGAATTCCTATTTATTGCTATATTGCTATAATTGAGTATACAAAACTCTGATTTCAGTTGAAGTTATTTTTCTCCAGGTTGAAACAATTGATTCAATTTTACCAGGACTACAAATTTAGTATTCATTGAGAGGCAGAGCAGTGTAGTGTCTGAGGACAGAAAGTCCAGAATCAGATTATCTGTATTTAATTTCTGGAATTTCCAACATATGAGCTGTGTGATCTTGTGCAATATCTCTACATCTCTGTACTTCAGTCTCTTGTTTTTAAAATACGGATTAGGAGAGTTTCTATCTAATAGTTACTTATGATTATTAAAGAAGCTAATATAGGTAAGGAATTTAGAATATTGTCTGGAAAATTAGTGATCACTGTAACTATGACCTATTATGAAAATATATTCTGGGGGATCTATCAAAATAATGTTGTTGGGCTGAATGTCAGAAAGGAAAATTATAATGAAAACCAAACAAACACCAAAGCAAATCCTAGAGACAGCACCCTGCTCGTCAGTCTCTCACTTTGTATGCAAACAGATGTACAGTCATCTGTTACTTATTGACTTAGAAGATGAACAGATGTCCATATCTTTTAGGAAGGAAGCCTATCCCATAATGGTCAAATGTGTATTATATACCGTTTCAACACATTCCTAATCATCTGGTTTCAGCCTGCTTTTGATTTTGTTAAATTTTCGGAAGTTTGCAGTCTCCTGTACTTTTCAGTTTAGGAATCTGTAAACCTCCCTTTCAGTGGCTAAGCAAAAGTGAGTCAATATTTACAAAGGCCCCATAGTAAATTATAAATTCATTATCATAGGATGAAACCTGCATTATGAACTCCTTGAGTTAAATATGTCCTAATATATCCTATTTAAGTTGTCAAATTGTTAGTTAGAATAGATACATGTATATGTATCTATATATGTATATTTATAGTTATATTCCATTAGAATTTTAAAGTATATCTTTTGTCATTCTTAAATTTTTTGTAGGAAAACAAATTCAAAGTTAACGTATTTATTAATTGACTAAAATACGCTAAAATATTTTAATATACTCAACCACAGATATTCCAAGGAGTCTATACAGTCAGGGAATCTGACCATCATTTACAATTTTTTTTTTTTTTTTTTTTTTTTTTTTTCGGTACGCGGGCCTCTCACTGTTGTGGTCTCTCCCGTTGCGGAGCACAGGCTCCGGACGCGCAGGCTCAGCGGCCATGGCTCACAGGCCCAGCTGCTCCGCGGCATGTGGGATCTTCCCGGACCGGAGCATGAACCCGTGTCCCCTGCATCAGCAGGCAGACTCTCAACCACTGCGCCACCAGGGAGGCCCCAATAATTTTATATAATTATTTTGCTTGCACTGATCCCATTTAATAAATTCTTCTCCCAGGGGTTATAATGTGTAACCTTACAAATAGTTTTCTGAGATCTTTATAGTTAATAAAATGTTAGCATATACTGTAATCAGTTACTCTGCAATGGAATTCATCATTGAGAAGAAGGCAAATAGTTTCCATATTAGCCAGGTACAGACATCACAGAGATAAAATGTAAATAGATATGAATAATATTAAATGCATTCCAATAGTGCATAAATTTATGGCTTAAAATACTAAATTTTTTTATAATAAGAGTAAACAATAAATAATTTCAAGTAACTGAATTTTTTGGTTCACTGAATGCTGTGCTATTCATGAAATACAGTTCTCAGGATATAATAATGATCAGATTCATGTAAAACTGGCTGCTTATTCAGATGTAGGCATCTATACGCTTTTGTGTATTTATGTATTTTAGACTTTTAACATTGCAGTTATAGCATTGGATCTCTATATTTTCCATTTAATATAGGAGTTTAAAAATTACAACTATTTAGTGTATTAATCAGACCAACTGCAGACTTTGAAAGCAGCCTGATGAAAATAAAAAGTTGAAACTGAATCTGACAATTTTAACTAGGGATAGCAAACCTCGAGGGAAAAATTAAATCGGGCTTAGAGTTATGGTGATGAAATGCAAATCTGAAATTGCCTTTTGGTCTCAGGAGAACACAAGTCAGGGTGATGAGGGATGGTAAAAAGTTCCTCCTGGTAACCCAGATCACCAGTATCACTTCTAGCATTCAGGGAAGTGTTAAGTGTTACAGAAAATTTGCCTTACATCTAGATGGTCAAGAAGTAAACCACTTTTTTTTTGTTTAACTTTGCCTCAAATTTCAAATTTTATAAATAGAGAATAAGTGGGAAATCTTACCAGATATAATAGGTAATATTTTCCATTTATAGTTATTGCTCACTCCCTCTTTCTTGTCCTCAGCCCACTAGCATTCATGACTCTATGTTATGCTTATAACTGATGTTCAGAATCTCTTTCTCTTTAGCCAGCGGAGCCAACAACAATTTCAGATTTACACATATAAACATGAATGCTGCTATGTCTTTTTTGTACATTTGATTTGCCTGTGGTATTCCATGCTTGAAGTGTCATTCTGATAATTCTAACTGTTGGTTAACCTAACATAACCCACAGTTCAATTTAAGACAGAGATAACTATCTGAAAAGACATAAGGATGAGAGAAATATAACACAAGCACAAAAATTTATTCTGTTGGTGCAAAGGCATGTAGGTAGTGTGGCTAAAAGTACAGCTGAAAGTGAAGGAGGGTTACCTAATGGAAGGTACTGGATAAGTTAACATTTTGACATTTTCTTGGCATAAACGATTATTCATTTTTGAGAAAGTGTTTAACAAAAGTAGATGAGCTTCAGAGTACATAAACCAAGGTAGTATATCACATTTTTTCTCAGTTTTGTTCATGATTAATTAATAAAATTATAGTTAAAACTCATTAATTCACTCGGTGAACACATTTTAATACTTAAAATGTGCTGTGAAATTTCAGGCTTATAAAAATGGAACAACATGTGAGCTATCCCTGCCATAAACACTCGTGAAATATGGGTTGAAAAATGTAAAAGCAATAAGTACAAAGGTAGACATATGGTGCAGTGGAAGCAGAGAGAATCCTGAAACTTATTCTTTTGGTGGAACATTTCTGCTAGATCTCAAAGGATTAGTATATATGCTTGCCAAACATAGGAGAGAATTTTAGAGAGAATGCTAGCATGGTTGGAACATATAGGCATATAGCAGAAGGGAAAGATACCAGATATAGCTGGTGGTGAAAGACCTCACATTCCCTATTAAGATTTTAATTTATGCTGTTAGGAGCTCAGGAAGAGTCAGTGGTAATTATGGCATTATTAAATATTTTTATTTTCATTTAGCAATATGGAAACAAGTATGAAGCATATTCTTGAGTGATACAAGGATAGTCCTATGGAAATCTCCACGTAGAAGGTTGATACACCCTAGAAGTTTGATTTAAAATGATGAGAACTAATGTAGCAACTGGGAAAGTTAGGGGATGGGACAGACTGAAGAGATACCAGCCAGGTATAGTTGATGGAATTTGGTTGATATCGTGAGGAGGGTAGCAGGAATCAATATCAGTTCTGAGGCTGTACCACTTTTAGGGGTATCAGTCAGGGTTTAGTCAGGAAAACAGAAACATACTAAATATTTCAAGCCAAGAGTAACTAAGAAAGACCATTGGTTACATAGAGGTTGGTAGGCTGTAAAAGGAAATGGAGTACACTGAAGTAACCAAGTATAAAAACTGCAAGAAACAACTTTAACCCCGATGGTTGAATAATCTGAATTTAGGATTTTTAGAACAGGTCCTACAGGGCTGTTGTTCATTCTTTTAAGAAAAAGCTCAGCACTGTTTGTACTTGGACTTCTGAGGAGGGCACTTCCTAGCTGTTGCTTGTCTATCTAAGGGGACTCAGCAAATCTTTTTTTTTTTTTTTGAAGTATGGTTGATTTACAATGTCGCATTAGTTTCAGGTGTACAGCAAAGTGATTAAATTATCTATATCTATAGATAAGTAGATATATTCTTTTTCAGATTCTTTTCCCTGATAGGTTATTACAAAATATTGAATATAGTTCCCTGTGCTACACAGTAGGTCCCTGTTGGTTATCTACTTTATATATAGTAGTGTATATATGTTAATCCCAACCTCCAAATTTATCCCTTCCCCACCTTTCTCCTTTGATAACCATAAGTTTATTTCTAGGTCTGCGTGTCTATTTCTATTTTGTAAATAAGTTCATTTGCATCATTTTTTTAGATTCCACATATAAATGATATCATATGGTATTTGTCTTCCTTTGTCTGGCTTACTCAGCAAATCTAAGGCACAGAGTGTTTGAAGAAGCTAGGGGTTGAGTCTATTCTTTGCTGCTGTTGAAGTGATGCCAGTAGGGAATCTAAAATAAGATTCTTCTCCCCATCTGCCACATTCCACTGATCCTATATGGCTTCCATTCGGCCAAACCTAACAAGAAGTCAGAGGGTAAAGGATGTGAGAAATTCATTCTGCAGAGGCCCGGCCCCCAAAACCAAGAACAGTACAGACAGGGTGGAATATAGAGAGCTGAATATAGAGAGAGCATATATAGAATATATAAGTATCAATATATAGAGAACAGTATATGGAGACCTGAGAGACAACAAATAAATAACTGGCACAGTTAATAACTGAACTTAGCATTTCAGGTAAAAGTTGCTGAGGCAATATGAGAAGCTCAGTCTTAGAATGGCTAATTTAAAGCAAAATCATACGGCAGACATTGTGCTTAGAACCAGACAATGTGTGTTTCTTTGTTTTATTTTGCTTATAATGCTCCTTGGTTCTAACTCTTACTAGATTTGTGACTTTATGTCAGTAATGTATCCTGTCTGTGCCTTGGTTTTCTCATTTGTAACATGAGGATAATAATAGTATCTCCCTCATATTAAATTCCACAGGAGGGTTAACTATTATTATCATTTGAGTGTCTTCCATTATATAGGATTTTAAAAGCCATGAGAATGGATGTCCTTGTAGGTCATGTGGATAATGAATAGAAGGACATATTGTCCACTAACATTTATACTTCTGGTGTAAAAGGAAAAGGTATTAAATATCAGGAAAATTAGAGGATGATTTTATTAAGGAAAGTAAAGAAGTATATTTTCAGAAGAGGAGAATGCTTATTAAGCTCCAGTGATCAAGAATAGTGAAATGACAATCAAAAATAGGCCATGTGACTTGAAAATAAGGAAATTATTTTTATGATATTCTTCTAAAGCTATTTTAGTGGAATAGATGGAAATTCTTTGCAATTGCCTGAATAAGAAATGCCAACAGTGAGATAGTAATCAAGAGACTAACCATCCTCAGGAACTAAGAAAGACACCAGTAAAAAGCAAGCAACTGCAGATGTAGGAAAGAAGTCAAGTTCAGCAATGACCCAGAGGAAGTGAAATGAAGGTGACTAAGAACCCGCTTCAAGAAATTAGCTTTTCCGAGTTGTGAGTACAGTCATTCAGACACTGGGATGTGTTTAACATAGAAAGAAGTTAAGGCACTTTTTTTTTTTTTTGCCAAAATAAGAAAAGCAGGGGAAAAAATGGCTTCAATAGCCTAGGTTGTAAATTGGTTCTGTGCTTCGATCAGACACCATAAGCAAGGAATGAGTGAATGGAAGCTTCTGACGAGAACATTGTAATAAGTCAGTGAGAATTGGATTGATAACGTCACTCTCACTATCTACCACCTGCCTAATTTTAAACAAGCTATTTAAGCTCTTTGGGACAGAAGAAAAGGAACAATAATTTCCTTCTCATAGGAGTATATGAAGTACTTAGTACAGTTCCTGACACATAGTGAGTGGTTCGTTTTGAAAATTATGATGCTAAGGATGATGACAATGGTAGTGATGATGGAAAAATGATTAAGGAATTGAACATGTCTAGCATGGTGCCAGTGTGGCTAGGGAAAATGTAGTTCTGGAGTAGGACTGATTAATATAAAGACTTGGGAGTAATCAGTGGAATTAAGAAATTTCTAATAAGTGAATTATCCTCTAACATTTATTTGGCTGTCTGAATTTGAGTCAGATGTTACAGTCTTCTGAGCCACATTGGCTCTCTGTGGCTTCAAACTGGGATTTCTTAAATCATTACCACACTAGAAATTAAGGATACTTTTTGGCCAAATATAATTACATTATTTAATTAAATGGAGTTTTTATAAAATGTTATATTTTATTGGAAAAGTTATCATTACAAAGTAAAGGTATAATAAGGATGACAAAGTACAATACACAAAATTAAATATTATAAATATTTGTTAGTTACTTCAATAGGTGACATTATCAACAAAGAATTCATTTTTATTTTAATGGTTCACAGAGCATTAATCCTTGGTATATCTCCTTTCTCTATCCAGTTAACAATTTTTTGGACATAAAAATTCCATATTCTAACTCTAGTACATATCTGCATTTTTAGTAAGCTTTGGAATATTGGTTATTTTCATTAAACATATTTTTTTCATTTTTAAGAAAAATTTCTGACATCTGAGGTCATATGTGTTTTATTATAAACAAACTGTTCATAAAACTATGCTAATGGTTGCTATTTTGGTGTTAATATGAAAAGTACAATACCCTCAAGTTTCAACTTCTCAGACTCTTGATTTTAACAAATTTATTGTAAAAAATTACGTAGCATTTTAGAACAGCTCAAAATTTAAAAAAAGATAATATTTCTTGTGTAACTTTAAAACCACATAGGGCCTGGCATGCATTAGATAGCAACAAAAAGGAACTTTCTTTTCTTTCTTTAGTTCCTTGCTTTTTTCAGACAAAGAAAGCATCAGTGATCATGGAATTTGTAGCTAAGGTATATCTAGGTTGGAATCAGCCTTTCATAACTTATGTGTGTAATCTTGGGAAAATCGTGCCTCAGCACCATTTGTCTTATCTCATGTTTTAAGGTTTCTCCATTTTGTAGCATGTTTTAGAATTTCCTTCCTTTTAAAATCTGAATCAAATACTCTTTTATGTATTCAACACATTTTTTAATCCATCTTTCCATTGATAGACACTTGGGTTGATTCTACATTATGGATATTGGCAATAATGATACTACATGGGTGTAAAAATATCTTTTTGAATTTCTGGATTCACTTTTTGGGGTATATACCTAGATACCTAGAAGAGGAAGTGCTGGATCATATGGTAATTTTTTGGGAATTGCCATATGGTTTTCCATAGTGGCTGCACCATTTTTACTCCCACCAGCACTGAACAAGCACTCCAATTTGTCCACATCCTTACCAACCTTGTGATTTTCTGGGTTTTGTTTTGTTTTATTTTGTTTTCCTTTTTGATATAGCCATTCTTATGGACATGATGTGGTATCGCTTTGTGGTTTTTTTTTTTTTTTTTTTTTTTTTTTTTGTGGTACGCGAGCCTCTCACTGCTGTGGCCTCTCCCGTTGCGGAGCACAGGCTCCGGACGCACAGGCTCAGTGGCCATGGCTCACGGGCCCAGCCGCTCCGTGGCATGTGGGATCCTCCCGGACCAGGGCACAAACCCGTGTCCCCTGCATTGGCAGGCGGACTCTCAACCACTGCGCCACTCGCCACTAGGGAAGCCCCGCTTTGTGGTTTTGATTTGCATTTCCCTAATGCTTAGTGATATTGAACATAATTTCATGTGCTTTCTTGCCATTTTTATATCTTCTTGAGAGAATTGTCCATTCAAGTGCTTTCTTCATTTTTTAATTGATTTGTGTGGTTTTCTTTGTGGTTGTTATTATTGAGTTAAAAGAGTTCTTCATATATCCTGGTTATAAATCCCTTATTAAGTGTATGATTTGCTAATATTTTTCCGATTCTGTGAGTTATATTTTCACTCTGTTGATAGTGGTTTTTTTTGTTTTTTTTTTTTGCGGTACACGGGCCTCTCACTGTTGTGGCCTCTCCTGTTGCGGAGCACAGGCTCCGGACGCACAGACTCAGCAGCCATGGCTCATGGGCCCAGCCACTCACGGCATGTGGGATCCTCCCGGACTGGGGCATAAACCTGTGTCCCCTGCATCGGCAGGCGGATTCTCAACCACTGCGCCACCAGGGAAGCCCAATAGTGTATATTTTTAATTTTGATGCACAAAAATATTTTAACTTTTATGAAATCTAACTTTTCTTTTGTGTTACTTATGTTTTTAGTGTTATAACCAAGAAATCATTGCAAAATGAAACACCAGAAACTTTTTTACCCTATGTTTTCTTTTAAGATTTTTATAGCTTTAACTCTTATGTTTATGTATTTGACCTGTTTTTATTTCATTTTTATATATGGTATAAGGTAGGGAGCCAACTTTATTTTTTGCATGTGAATTTCCCAACACTATCTGTTAAAACAAGTTTTCAATAGCTGTGTCTTACTTAACTCCTTTCTGTTCTCCTTCTATTTCCATTTTTGTTTCTCCTCCCATTTTCCTTTTCTTCTCTCCTTGTCATTTTATTCATTTTTTTCTTCAGCAACATATTTATCATCACTAACTGAACATCAAGCACTGTTTTAATCATTGACTATAATATAGACCAAAACAGATAAATTTATTGCTAACAGGGTTTTAGAATCTAGTAGATGGGGGAGTTTGTGACAGAAAACAAAAATGTGTGTGTGTGTGTGTGTGTGTGTGTGTTTGTGTAATACATAAGGTGGTGCATGCAACAAAAAGATAAAGCAGTGTTCAGTATAAAAGAATGGTGGACATTTTACATGAAGTGGTAAGAGGCATCTTCTCAGATTAAGTATATTTGAGCAGAGACCTTAAGAAGGTGAAAAATGAGCTTTGAAGATACCAACAGAAGGGACTGCAAGAGTGAAGGTCCTCAGATAAGACTGTGGCTGTTTGAGGACCAGTAGGGAGCCTGGGGTGGCTGAAGTGAAGTGAGCACAAGTGAGAGTGCTATGGGATAAGGTCACAGAGCTAGAGGATGCCAAGACACACAGGATTTAGAAGTCAGAGCATGGACCTTGGCTTTTATTCTGAGGAACAGGGGAAGGCAGTGAAGTGCATTGATGTGCATTGAGCAGAGGAGGGGCATAATATAATTTGTTTTCCAAGCAATCGTTGTGATTGCTATGTTGAGAATATACTGGGAGGGGGCAAGAGTGGGTGTAAACTGATCATTTAAGATGCTACTATAAGACTAGATGCCAAATAAAGTGGAGTGTGGATGAGGATGTTGGCAGTGAAGGTGATAAGAGATGATCTGATTCAGTATATATTTTAAAGACAGAGTTGACAGAATTTCCTATTGGATATGGGGTGGGAGATGAAGAGGGGAATGAAGAATAACTCCAAGGTTTTGAGAGTGAGAAATTGGTGTATAGAATTCACATTTATTGATAATTGTTGAGTATCTCTTGAGAAATCAAGCTGAGAGAGAAGTATAACAAATATACCAGTGATGGAGTAAATTATGAATAATTCTTATTTTAACTAACCCCATTGGTATAATTCAAATGACTAGAATTTGAATCTGGAGGTGCACTTGCAGTTGTAAGATGTAGTTCTTTGCTCTCAGGCAATGGAGGTGTCTTATAAGGCATCTGAGAGCCCAAAGCCTAATTAAAGTATACAAGGTCACACAGCTAGTTAAGGGGACCAGTTCCTGACCTAAGGCTATGTCTCCTCCACTGGAACCCGCAGTAGATTCCTTTTTATAATTTAAATTTCATTGATTTTCTGATTTTGAGATTTCTAAAGAGAAGTTATTTTTCTGATTGCCTTCAACAATGGGAAAGAGACAATTTAATATATCTTCATTAGACCAACTAATTACTAGGGCAAAAAAGTCCTCAAGATGTTTTCTCTACATTTAAACTCAATTCAACCCTAGCAAAATGACTCTGAGGTGTGAGTTGCTCAGAGAATTACAGAAAGCCAAACACATAAACTGATGGTCATTTTCATTATCACATAAACATATTATCTCTGATACGCAGAGGCAGATGGACAGTCTTAGCTGCCTTAAACTTATATTAGAGAGGAGATTTTATGTGCTGATCATTGAAAATAAATAAAAAATAAAGCAGGAGAGAAGATGTACAGAGCTAAATTATATGAGGAATACACAGTGAATAAGGCCTGTATTTGACTTCACCAATCACATCAGGGAGGTTTCTTAGATCAAGAATATGTGGAATCTGAAAAAAGGCTACAAATGAACTTATCTACAAAACAGAAATAGAGTTACAGATGTAGAAAATAAACTTATGGTTACCAGTGGGGGTAAGGGGAGGGAGGGAAAAATTGGGGGATTGGGACTGACACATACACAGTATTATATATAAAATGGATAACTAATAAAAACCCACTGTAGAGCACAGGGAACTCTACTCAATACTCTGTAATGGCCTATATGGGAAAAAGAATCTAAAAAAGAATAGATACATTATATGTATAACTGATTCACTTTGCTATACACCTGAAACTAACACAACATTATACATCAACCAAACAGCAATTAAAAAAAAAAAAGAATAGTACTACTGATAATAAATTAATCAAATCATGACAGTTACTTTCTTTGTTTTACCTTGTCTCAGTGCCTATCCATTAAAATGTCTTCATTAAAATTTTCACATATAATTGGGAAAATGTTGTCCATAGGGTTTTTGAAGACTTGTATTGCTAGGTGAGTGTTCCCTCAAGTTAAAACTGTGTTAGAGAGTCAATAACTTCGAGAACATTTCATAATTGCAGTGCCCTGGATGTCTGTCATCATTTGCTCCCAAGGAATTAAGGAAAACTCTTTCCAGATGTCATTCAAAGAAAGAAAATACTTAGAATTTAGTGTACATACTTTCATGTAAGTCAGTCTTTTATTACCTCCTATAATAATCATTGATATCATCAATTTTGAGAAAGTTTTATGAGATAAAATCAATATTAACCAAAAGAACCATAGGCTTAATGAGGAATGAATCATCCAGCTTATAGTTTATTTGCTCATTCATCCAGCAAGTAGTTTCTGAACTGACACTTAGTGCCAAGCACTCATCTCAGCACAAAAGTAATGATATTGAGTAAGCAGTCTCTGGATTCAAAGAACAACGAGTCAAGTTAAGGGGAAAACCACATGTAAATGAATCTCTGTAAAATGCACTAAATACAATATTAAAGGAAAGCAAAGGGGCTGTGAAAACACAGATAAGGAAAGACTCCTTATTATGGAAGATAGTGCAATGTCAAAATCAAAACTATAGTCTTTTCTTTTTGTTTCTATTGTTATTGTTTTCACCTTTTTGTCTTTGTCGTGTTATTTCTTCTCTATTTAAAAATATTTTTGCCCAAGGAACTTCTCTGGTGGTCCAGTGGTTAAGACTGCTCTTCCACTGCAGGGGGCACGGGTTTGATCCCTCAACGTTGGGGAACTAAAATCCTGCATACCATGTGGGACGGCCAAATATATATATATATATTTGCCCATTATGCCCAGGACTAGGATGAACTTAGAATATAAAAGATGCATAAAATATACATCATTGATTTATATTAATAAAATTAAATGAACATTAAAGTTATCCTTTTTAAATGAAAAAGCCCTTTATTCCATCAAATCTGTTACACTTATTGTACAAAATAGTTGTTTGGAAACTAAACCTCTGACAAAATTTTTAAGATTGGTTTTGTATCTATCAATGTAAGGTTAGTTTGAGTTCTAAAAGGAAATTAATAATAATAATGACAATAATAATAATAGTAACAGTAATAACAGCTAACACAGAGTATGCCCTATGGCTAGGCACCATTCTTAGCACTGCTTATATAGTGATTGTTTTAATCTCACAACTAATGAAATTAATGGGGTAGATAGTATCACTATCATCGTTTTAACAGATGAAGAAACTGAGGACTCAGAGGGGTTAAATAACTTGCTCAGGGTCTCAGAGCTAGTAAGAGAAATAACCAGGATTTACTTCAGGTACTCTCACTCTGTAGCCTAAACTCTGCAACACGATACATTGTCATTCTAATAAGGAAAGTTTATAAATTTGTATTTCCTTATCATTAAAATTGAAGTTGAAGTAATATAAGTATGCAAATTATTCAGATTACCAAAAGATGTAATGTTTTCTTGGTTTCACTATTAAACTTCAAGAGGAGAACATTTTTGTATGGAAGGAATAGAGGGTCGTTTTCACTAGTTTATTCTTCTCCTTCCTAGATGTAAACGATTTTCAATGACAGATTTGCAGAGCAGACAACCCGTGCCCATTACCTTTGCTCTTGCAAATTGACAGTCCTGATGGCAATTTATGCTGTCATGTTTAAGGACCCTTATGTAAAAGTGCAATGTGTAGCGGAGTGGAAAAGGGAGATCCTGAATCCAGGCAAATGTGGATTCAGATTATGACTCTGCAAATTACTACATGGCCTTAGGCCACTTGACCTCTCTGAGGCTCAATTCCTTCAGCTCTGTGATTAGGCAGTAAAGCCTATCTCACAGCATATATTAACTGAAGGATTAACTCAGAAGGACATTAACAGGGTGCATTAGCCAAAGTAGGCCTAGATAACTGGTGGTACTGCCTATGGGAATTGGTATTATTATTATTGGTGTTTTTCGTTTGAATCATACGAAGTTACCATTTATTAACACAGCAAAAACAGTGTTAATTAGATATTTCTGTGTAACGAAACACACCAACATTTAGCAGCTGGCAGTAAGGATGATTTGTTATTTCTTATGAGTATCTGGGCAATTCTACTCCTCGTCTTATTAGCTGAGGTTTTGTGTATGGTTGCATTCAGTTGAGAAATCAGCTGAGACACATGGCTTCTCCTCTTTGAGATCTCTTACTCTACACAGTGTCTTAACCTCCAAAGCCTCTCAATATGCCCCTTTCTCTCCAGTAAAATGTCCTGTGATTTGTTATAACCTGGCAGCTGGATACCAAGAGGGATTCTTTTAAGAGGACAAACCCCAAATATGCAAATGCTTATCAAGTGTCTGCGCATTTACATGCTGATGCCCATTGACTAAAGCAAATTGCCTCACCAAGCCCAGAGACAATGTGGGAAGGGATAACCCAAGTTATTCATTTGGGGGTCATCAACGTAACAGCCTAGCACACTTGAATATTGTTGATTTCTTATAGTTTGAGCCACAAAGGCTGGAGAAACTCTCTAGAACTCCTACACTTACCTTAGGAGATTTGCACCCTTGTGGAATTTAAAATGTACCAGAAGAGATTCCCTCCTTCATCTCGGATAACTGACCTCAGTGATCAGTGATCCATGAGCAGAGAAGGAGAGGTAGCGTAAGTGAAGAGGCTGAGAAGTGACATGAATAAGCTCACATGCTTCACATAAAGGCATTCCTGAATAATCACTTGGCTGGAGCAACAGCTGTGTCAGTGCTCTGCCTACATCCTTATACTTAATTTCCCTGTGTTTGTGTACCTCAGCAGCTGACTTCTGGTGACTTTCCCACCCAACAGCCAACACCTGCCTCTGTTTTTTAAAGAGCAGTCATCAGGCTGCTACAAGCCTCTTGGTCTTCAGTCTTGGAAAACCGGAGCCCCCTCTGCCTGTCCACCCTTGCCTTTAACCAATGAATGAGGTGCACAGGGAAATAAATATTCCCCAATTGAAGAATGTTAAGATATGATTAACATTTTCTCCAAATTGCTTATATCAGATTGAGCCAGACTAAGTCTTGATGGGAACTTGCTTGACTTCCTCGGTTTTCTCCCTTCCTAATCCCACTTTCCATCTCCCTGGCCAATTTTAAGCCCCTGACAACTCTTCCATATAAGTAAACTTTTACATGAGTCGTTGTCTCAGGTCTATTTCTGGAGAACAAAATCTAAGACAACTCGTGACAGTAGCACTTAATATAGTTAATTCCTGCTTTTCTATTTATAAGCTCTAAGTACTACATTTATAATGAATGAGGAAAGAAGTTAAGTACTTTGCAAAGTTATTTAATAATTTCAAACTTCTCAGAAAGGTTTGCTGGTTTGTTTTCCTTTCATTTTAGAAATATTCCTGTTTTTTGGCATAACATATTGTTGATGTCATATATTTTAAAGAGGTTATTTAATCTCTCAGTCTGTTACATCAAATATGTTGAAATGAGGTAATAACATTTTTCTTGCCAAAACATTTTCAGAACTAGTAAAAGTCCTGGAAGACTCTTCAGATTTAACATGTGTTCAGTAAATGCAGGCTTTTTCTACCACTGATGTTAATATTACTTTTTCATTAATATTCTTACTAAAACTCCCTGCACTAAATACTTCTTTGCAATGACCTACAACTCACCCTGCCGTGTATGTGTATATATATATATATATATATATATATATATATATATATATATATAT
>NW_020837973.1:16538020-16794923 GCF_003676395.1 Aethalodelphis obliquidens | reverse complement strand
ATATATATATATATATATATATATATATATATATATATATATATATAAACGTAGCTATTAGTTTCTCTAAGTTTAAATCATCATCAATCATCATCCCTCTTGCCTTCTGGAATGGAAATCCACTAGGTCTTGTTTGTCCTTTTTCTTCTGACTGTCAACTCCCTCTTGAAAGATATAATTAATACAGTTCTGTCCACAAGCAGAGTCATTCAATTGTAAGAACACTTAATTTATTGTCAGAAGACCCAGTTTGAAAATTTAGTTCTACCACTTACTTTTCTCAGTAATGCCTCGATTTTCTCATCTAAAATGGATGAAAATATCTACTCTTCCCATCCTCTAGTTATTTTGTGTGACTCAATCTATGAGAAAATGCTTTGAAAACAATAAATTACAATGCAGGAGGAAGTACTATTATTATTGTCTGCACACTCCAACTGTTCTTATATATTTTCCACTCATTGTTTTGCCACCTGGTATGTAATAAAAGTGGGACATATTTCTTTAAAAAAAAAGGAGAGAGAAACTCTATTTACACTAATTATTGAAGAAAAGTTTCCTCTCACACCTGCTCTAGGTATTACATGATTTTTTAAATTAGAACTTAAAAGAAGCTACTTCATTTATCTTTAATTAGCTAACAGAGAAGAGAAAAATAAAGAAGCCTGGTGTATTCATCAGGGTTTCCCAGAGAAACAGAAGCAATGGGATAGATATATATATATTATATTTATATTATCTCTTTCTATATATATACAGAGAGAGAAGGCAAGAGAAACTCTATTTACACTAATTATTGAAGAAAGATTTCCTTGTGCATCTAGCAGAAGGAGAAGGAAATGAACAGTTTTGAAATATGCCAGAACAATCTGCACTTCCTAATAAGACCTGCCCTCAGGGGTAACAAATTAACCAGAGTCAAATCTGCTGGGGTATTATCAGAACCTAATTTACCTGGGGAAGGAAAATATCCAACTTCTGCTGGCTCTAGTCATCCTATCCACCTAAGGGGGGTGAAAAATACTGAGAAACACTTGTGAAATTCATAGTATAGAGGCAAATTTTAACTAAAAGACCTTATTGTAGCACTATAAAACATTCTCTCCTCTCTTCACACTCAGCACCACATTACTAAAGACCTATCTACAGCAGATCTTTTTACTGGGTACATCATGTCCTGCTATCAAGAAAAAAAATTGCAAGGTATTCCAAAAGGCAAAAAAACACAATTTCAAGAGTCAGAGCAAGTGTCAGAGCCATACAAAGCTGGAGTGTTGGGATTATCATATCAAGAATTTAAAAAAAAGTATTATTAATATTCTAAAGGATCTTGTGGATAAAGCAGAAAACATGCAACAACAGATGGGCAATGTAAACAGAGACATTGAAATCCTAAGAAAGAACCAAAAAAGAAATGCTAGAGATTAAAAACACTGTAACAGAAGTGCAGAATGTCTTTGATAGGCTTATTAGTAGATTGTACATGGCTAAGGAAAGAATCTCTGAAATAGAGGATATAATAAAATCTTCAAAAACCAAAAGAGCAAAGAGAGCAAAGGATGGAAAGAAAAAAAAAAAACAGAACAGAATATTCAAGGACTTGGGACAACTAAAAAAGATGTAACGTATGCATAATGGAAATACCAGAAGGAAAAGAAAGAGAGAAAAAAACAGAAGAAATATTTGAAACAATAATGACTGTGAATTTTTCCAAATTAGTGTCAGACATCAAACCATAGATTCAAGAAACTCCGAGAACATCAACCAAGATAAATGCCAAAACAACACCTAAGCACAATATTTTCGTACTACAGAAAATCAAAGATAAAGAAATAAAAAAATCCTGGAGGAGAAAAATATCTTACCTGTAGAGGAACAAAGATAAGAATTAGATTTGCTTTCTCTTCAGAAACCATGCAAAAAAAGAAGAGGAGTGAAATATTTTAAGGTTTTGAGAGAGAAAAACAAAACAAAACAAAAAAACCCACCAACCTAGAATTCTTTATGCTGAAAAATTATCCTTCAAAAGGAAAGGAAAAAAAAATCATCTGACAAAATTTGAATGTATTTCTTACCAAATTTCATAACCTGGATGAAATGAACCAATTCATTGAAAGATACAATCTGTCAAAATTCACACAGGAAGAAATAGACAATCTCAGTGGACCTATATCTGTTTTAAAAAATGGAATCAATACTAAACTTCCAAAACAGAAAGTACCAGGCCCAGACGGATTCACTGGTGAATTCTCCCAAATAGTTAAGAAATAAATTATGCCAATTATCTACAATCTCTTTCAGAAAATAGAAACAGAAGGAATACTTCTTAACTCATTCTAGGTGGCAAGCATTACTCCAATACCAAAACCAGACAAAGACATTACCAGGAAAGAAAACTATAGATCAGTCTCTCTTACTAACATACACAAAAAATTCTCAACAAAATATTAACAATTCACATCTATCAATGTATAAAAACAATATAACATATCATGACTATGTGGGATGTTCCCAGCCTTCTTCAACATTTGAAAATTAATGTTATTCATCATATCAAAAGGATAAAAAAGAAAAAAATCACATGGTCATATAAATAGATGCAAAAAATGTATTTAAGAAAACCCAACACCCATTCATGATGAAAGCTCTCAATAAACTAGGAATAGAGGGGAACTATCTCACCTTGATAAGGAATATTTACAGAAGCCCTACGGCTAACACTGCACTTGATGAGAAACTCATTTTTCCCACTAAAATCAGACACAAGGCAGGTGTGTCCCCTCTCACCACTCCTTTTCAATATCTTCTGAAAGTTCTAATTAGTGTAATGAAAACGAAAAGAAAAATATATAGAAAGGTATATAGATTGAGAAGGAAAATATAAAACTGTCTTTGTTCCTAGATGACATTTCCATCTATGTAGTAAATATAAAATAATTGACAAAAAGCTTCTGGAGCTTATATGAAATTATTGCAAGGTAGCAGTATACAGAGTTAACATACAAAAGTCAGTTGTTTTTCCATACACCAACAATGACCAAGTGGAATTTGAAATTAAAAACACAATATCTTTTACATCGGCACTCCATAAAATGAAATGTCTAGGTATAAATCTAAAAAATATGTATAAGATCTACATGAAGAAAACTACAAATCTCTGATGAAAAAAATCTAATAATAAATGGAGATATGTTCCATGTTCATGGACAGGAATATTCAACATTGTTAAGATGTCAGTTCTTCTCAACTTGGTCAATAAATTCAATGCAGTGTTACTCAAAATCCCAGCAAGTCATTTTGTGGATAGCAACAAAGTGACTCTAAAATTTATGCAGAGAGGCAAAAGACCCATAATAACTAACATACTATTGAAGTAGAACTATCAAACCATGCAAAGACATGGAGAAACCTTAAATGCATATTTCCAAGTGAAAGAAGTCAAACAAAAAATGCTACATGTTGAATGTTTCCAACTATATGACCTTCTGGAAAAGGCAAAACTATGGAGACAGTAAAAAGATCAGGCGTTGCCAGCGATGGCAGGAGTTGGGGGGTAGTAGGGATGATTAGGTGGATAAGATCTTTAAGACAGTGAAAATACTCTGTATGATACCATAATAATGGATACATGTCATTATACATTTGTCCAAACCCATTGAATGTATAACACCAAGAATGAACTGTAACATAAACTATGCCCTTTGAATGATTATGATGTGTCAATGTAAGTTCATCAATGGTAAAAAATGTACCATTCCGTTGGAAGATATTGATGACATGGGAGACTAAGCATATGTGGGGAGAGGAGCTTATAGGAAATCTCTTTGTGTTCTTCTCAATTTTTCTCTGAACCTAAACCTGCTGTTAAAAAAAATAATGATAATACAGTCTTAATTAAAAAAAAAAAAGCAAAGCAATGCCCCAGCTGAGCAGTCAGGCAAGAGATGTTCCCTTCTGCTTGGGAGAAGGTCAGTTTTACTTTTTTCTTTTTGTTTTTGTTTGTTTGTTTGTTTTTGCGGTACGTGGGCCTCTCACTGTTGTGGACTCTCCCGTTGTGGAGCACAGGCTCTGGACACGCATGCTCAGCGGCCATGGCTCACGGGCCCAGCCGCTCCGTGGCACGTGGGATCCTCCCAGACTGGGGCACGAACCCGTGTCCCCTGCATCGGCAGGTGGACTCTCAACCACTGCGCCACCAGGGAAGCCCTCTTTTTGTTTCAATTGATTGGAAGAGAGTCACCCACATTGGGGAAAACAGTCTGTTTTACTCACTCTCCCCATTCTAAAGTTAATCTCATACAAAAACACTTTCTGGGACATACCCAGAAAAATATCTGATGCAATATCTGGGCATCCCATGGGCCAGTCATGTTGAAACATAAAATTGACCATCATAACTGGTGGGGAGAGAGAGAAACACTAGCCATGGAAACTCACAGCTGTCTACATGGAATGTTAGTTGCTCATATTTTCAAGTTAACAATTTATCCTAAATTGTATTTATATAGGAAAGAATTGGATAATAACCCCAAGATACAAACAAAATTCTCTGGTTCTCCTTTCTTTCCCAGTACTCTGTTACTGGGACACTGAGATAATAGGGCTTAGGTCATAGCAGATGTGCCATATATATTTTTTCCTTAGACCTATTAATATGGCAACTATGTTTTCACCCATCCTGTACTTTGTAGGAAAATTGTATCAATATTAACAGAATTCTGAAACTGATTCTATTGTAGTTTTAATATTTTTAAGCAAATAAAATCATATAACAGAAAAACCTCATGTTAATAATGCTTCTCACAAGTCCAGTATTATCCATCATTTGAGGTTCTTTTTTAATTTTCAAAGTATGTTTATTTATCAAAATAAGAAATAGGGAGAAACACAAAATTTAAAAAAATGGGATACCAAAATTAGCTTATTTTAAAAGGAATTACTTGAAATCGTTTTTATTATGGTAGCAGAGAAAACATAATATTTCTGTTGGTTTTTAATATAAATTGATATTTTTCTGGGGCAGTACAAACATTTTGCAAATTAACTTACCAGCACCTCTTAGACTGAAAAGTTAATTTGTTTCCAAAAAATAAGACAGGCTAATTTTTACCTAGCAGAAATAGCGTGCTTCTAAACTAAAGAACTTTCAAGTCACCATTTTAATCACAAAATTAAAATAGCAACATGAAGCAAGATAGGCCACATCTGTCTTAAAATTTATATAAAGCACAAACTGTATGTATCTTCCAAGTACTTTTAACTCAGTATTTTACCTACTTCCATTAAATTAAAGGTGAAGAATTTGTACAGAATTTATTGGCTCAAAAGGTGTAAATTCACAGTTCTGTTGTAATCATATGGGAGAATAAGAAAAGTAACTTTGAAAAATGATTTGATCTCTGAAAAGTTTATAGAAAATAAATGCTTATTATTTTCATTTTCTTTATGCACTCCTTAGAAGCAAGGCTAATCAAGGAAAATAATTAACTTGGTCAATGAAAAACAGAAAGCAATAGTTGATTCATATCTTATGCTGCTAAATATTTTCAGTTAAATACAAGAAAAATTCAGGGCTTCCCTGGTGGTGCAGTGGTTGAGAGTCCGTCTGCCGATGCAGGGGACATGGGTTCGTGCCCCAGTCCAGGAAGATCCCACATGCCATGGAGCGGCTGGGCCCGTGAGCCATGGCCACTCAGCCTGCGTGTCCGGAGCCTGGGCTCCGCAACGGGAGAGGACACAACAGTGAGAGGGCCGCGTACCGCAAAAAAAAAAAAAAAAAAAAAAGAAAAATTCAACTAAGTATCAGAAAAATGATTTTGAAAATTGCTTTTATTCTGTAGGGTAACATTTCTAATTGTTTAGCAGATAAATCTTCACAACTCAGTGGTTTAGACAGTTATTCTATCCCAGCAGAGTCCAGTGACTTTGGCAGGGAGGATTAGCTTTCCTGGAGGCATTCAGGAATGCAGATTAAGCTCCACCCATACCGTCTGTGGCTCTTGTATGTTCATCAGAGGACTTGATGTCAGCCCTGCACTGTCTAGTGGGAGAGAGAGAGTCAGAGACAGATTCAGAGACAGAGACAGACAGTGATGAAGACACATCCTCTCTTAAACTGCCCCAGGATAAAAGTGATACACAATTTCTACTCACGTTCCATTGGCTAGAAGTAGTCACAAAGCCCTTCAAGAATGTCAGGAGGGAATGGGAAAAAGAGTTTAGCTGTAAGACCTGGAAAGGGCTGAGAGAGCCACTAGCTTATCTTTACACCATTTATAAACCAGTTTGAAAGGTATACAAGTTAAAGGATAACAATAGGATTCGTGGGCCCTTTGGTGACGATTAGCCTATGACATAAATCTTAACTGGCGAGAGAAGTAACAACAATAGCAGCCAAAATAAGAAACTGACCTTGACATTCAACTTTATCAGGAATAGCAGAAGGCGGCAGGATGGTGACAGTTGGGTTCATATGATCATAACTTCTAGTGTCAGACTGATGAGTTTGTGGTTGCAGCACTTGGGCTTAAATAGGTTACTTATGTTGTTTTCTTCTCCTCCTCCTTCTTCACAACAGGACTGAAATATATCCATAGGCCAATAATCCATTCTTTCGTATCTTGAACAGATAATGTCTTACACTGTCTTGGTCACAAACTTACCTTACTTTGATAGATATGCAAAAATATTTTTCACTGTTTTTCCGGTTTTTCATGGCTTGGAAAAACAGAAAGAGCCTAATTTTTATTTTAAATGTGATGCTTGGGCTTCCCTGGTGGCCCAATTTTTGGCCTTCATGCTCACCTCGTGCTCTTCATTCAATATTAACTTCCCCCACTGGAGTAATTGCAGATCACTGTCCCTGCAAAAATGCCCATTGGCTGCTGAGAGGTTAAGCATGATGGAAATCCGGATATGGCCATTGGATTGGCAAAATGTAGTCCACGGTGACCTCTAAATAAACAGATTTGGAGAAAGACAAAAGCAGCAATGAAATGCTTAAAATATGCATGGACAAATATACTGGATTTTCTATAGAAAAAATAATCTATTTTCAACATGACAAAGGGGGGAAAAACAGAGAATGGAGACAGTTCTAGATTAAAGGAGACATAAGGGACATAATATATAGAAATATGAACATGGATTCTGATTTGAATAAGCTATAAAAAGTCATTTTTGAGGTAGTGGGGGAAATTTGAAAAGGAAAACAATATTAGATGATACAAAGCATTTAATTTGAATATTGTTAGTTATGGTAAGGGCATTGCAGTGGTGCAAGGAGAGCTCCATATCTTTAAAAGATGCTTATAGAAATAAATGAGGTAAAATGATATAAAGCCAGGGATTTTCTTTAAAATACCTCAAAAAAAATCTGTGAATGGAAGAATCAATATTATAAAATCTTCATAATGATCAAATCTATGTAAAGGATCTACAAAAGTTTTGTTCTTTCTTCTTTTATATATACTTAATTTTTTTCCATTAAAATTTAGTTTGGAAACATTTTTAAAAGAAATACTCTTGTCCTCTATCTCCAGCATAAGGCTGGGCTATATACTATGACTATCCTACTGCTGAAAAATTCTTAAAACACTGTACAGAATCAAAAGGAGAAAACCAACTTTGTGATAGCATCAATGAGCTGGCAAGAAATCCTGAGATGGAAAACTAATTTAAAGCAAGAAAGAAGAGAGGTAAATGGCATTTTATTGGAACCAGCTACTTGCCCTGAAGGCATTATAAAACACAACCTGAATAAATTGAACTCTGTTTTTTATATATTTGTGGGACTGGCTCAAGGTGGTAAGCCTTTTAGTGGAACTTCTGAATACAGTTATGAATTTAAATGACTATAACTTCATCGCAAGAGCACACTAAATATAAGGCCACTTTCTCTCACCCCATGCTAGGTCAAGAAAACATATCTGCCTCAAAATGAAGAGCTATGTGGAAAGAAAAACGCTTCCTGGGGAATTAATAATGATAAACTAGTTTTAGTAGTGCTACATTCTGAATTCAGTCAATCTGTTTTCTTTAAATGAAATCTAAAGTAAATACAAGTCACTCAGGGAACTCTGCATGCCCAAAAGAATTCCCATCATGGGCAAAGTTCCATGGAAAATAAGCTCACCGTTAAAAATCACAAAACACACAAGGAAATAAGATAGTGAAAGATGGTAGAAACAACAGAACATTGAATCAGACTAAAAAAAAAAAAAAGAAACGCCTGAAATTGAATTTAAAAAACTGAATATACATTAAGTATTCTTGCTATTTATAAGGAACAAGAAGGGACAATGAAAAAACAAATAAATTGCAATTAAGTATTACTGGAGACTGACATTGCTTGCCTCAGTGAACCGTACTTCCCAGCATTCAGTCTTTTTAGGGTCATCTCCCACGTTGACTCTGGACTTGACAATTTTTCCTGTTCTGGTCACTGAGAAATTAGCTAGCATACGCAGACAGGTATATAAGAAGCACTTACACATTGGAATGTGTTCTCTAGGAATGTTCTCCTTTAGGGATCAGCCCTCATGCTTCAAAAGTGCTTAAGGAATACTACTGACTTATGAGAGAAAACAGAAACAGTGGAGTCTGAGAGACTATTGTGGATATTCTAGGACCAGCCAAGTATCTAGCTGAGTGTAACCATGTAGATGACCTCAGCTGTGTCACACAGAACTAAGCCCAGTCAACACACAGAATCACAAAAATTAATAAATTAATATTCTTTTAAACCAGTTTTAGGCAAACTTTCTGTAAAGGACAGATAATAAACATTTTAGGCTTTGTGGGTCATACACTCTCTGTCCCAGCTACTCAATTCTTCTTGTAACACACAAGCAACCACAGACAATACGTAAAAAAATGAACATGGTTCTGTCCTAATAAAACCTGATTAATAGACACAGGAACTCTAATTTCATATGATCTTCATGTCACAAAATATGTTTTATAAGCATTTAAGAATACAGACACCTTTTCTGGCTCACTGCCAAACCAAAACAGTTGCTGCACCTAATTTAACCTTCAGGGTATAGTTTTCTAACCCTTGTTATAAGCAACTAAATTTTGCATGAGTCTGTTACACATCAATAGAAAACAAACAAAAATTGTTACTGGAAGTTGGGTGCTGCTATAAAGAACTTTGTTTTTACATCTCAGCCCTTTAGTTATTTATTCTAATTTTACTTGCATTTGTCCCTTTATTCCGTTTCCATCATACAGGGCATGGTTTACCTTCTTTCCTCAGTTATGAAACAAATTTAATTAAATATTATTTGTGAAGTGATGAGGACAAAACAAACAAGATTATTTTACTTAGTACTTGCAAGTTATAATTTCATGTTCATATGGAACATTTTATATAAGAAGAGCTTGATAGGTTTATAAAGACATAATCTTGCAGACTAGTACAAAAATCAACAGTTGAAAGTTTTCTGGTCAGGTCCACTCAACTCTACCATCGTCCTATTTTATTAAAAATGTTATCTCTATCCACATATTGTTCAGGTTCATTCACTTTTGAGTCTTGCTTAGAATGTCTCTTGGCTTAGTCTTTGAGCTACAGATTTAGGCTCAGAAACATACTGTGTCATACCCTTGCTAGTAGCCTACAAAATGCAACCTCGATACTCTGACCTTAATAGTTGAACAAATCATTTTTGTAGAAATAATCAAGTATTTGTGTATAACTGAACAGTAATAAAACATTTCTCTTAGAACTATGTAGCCCTTATTTTAGTATCTAATACGAGGATTTTATTTCCATTTTGAGATAGTAATTTGACTTTAAAAGATATCTAGAATCAGTTTGTTGAGACAGACCCCTTCTATCATTGTGTCATTCAGATCTTAAATAGCAGAGTTAAAGGTTTTTTGTATGCTTGTGTCTAACCTACATACCTTTGAACCCCTTACTGAAGAGTCTTTATTTTGAGGTTATATTTATCAGTTAATAAAATGGATACAGTTTAAAGACTTATCTACCCTTTAAGGATTTTCTTATAGGTTGTTATTGAGTTTAAATGTGGCTTTTAGTATAAACTGTAAATAATGCTTCAGTTGAAGAGAATACTTCTTTTTTCTATAATAAGGTGTTTCCTTAATTGTAATACAAAGGTTTAGAAACAAATGAAAAAGAAAGGTCAAACTTATCTAAAATACTATTTTTACATTTGCTGTTAAATATAGGTTTAGGGTTATGCCAATAAAACATGTCATTTATTGTTTCTATATTTTTTTCTCAGCATGAGTTTTGATTTACCCACACGGCTGCTGCTTCTTTTTTTTTTTTTTTTTTTTTTTTTGCGGTACGCGGGCCTCTCACTGTTGTGGCCTCTCCCGTTGTGGAGCACAGGCTCCGGACGCGCAGGCTCAGCACCCATGGCTCACGGGCCCAGCCGCTCCGCGGTATGTGGGATCTTCCCGGACTGGGGCACGAACCCATGTCCCCTGCATCAGCAGGCAGACGCTCAACCACTGCGCCACTAGGGAAGCCCGGTTGCTTCTTTTTTCTCACCATTTCCTTTTGCTCCTCAGACCTTACTTCTTTCTGTTACTTTTGTCCAAAAATGTCTTTATTTTGCTAGTGATCTTAAAAATAATTTATCTGGTACATAATTCTAGGTTGGTACTATGTATTTTTTTAACAATCCAAAGATAATATTACACTGTCTTTTGGATTCCATTGAGAAGTTAGCTGGCTCTTCTGTAGATACTGATTTTTCATTTTGCCAGCTTATAACATCTCCTCTTTGTCTTTTACAGTTAGACTAGACTATTTCTGGTTGTGAACTTCTTTTTTATTTTCTTTATTTTTTTAATTGAAGTATAGTTAATTTACAATGTTGTGTTAGTTTCATGTGTACAGCAAAGTGATTCAGTTAATATATGTTCTTTTTCAGATTCTTTTCCATTATAGATTATTAAAAGATATCGAGTATAGTTCCCTGTGCTACACAGTAGATCCTTGTTTATTTTCTATACAGTGGTGTGCATATGTTAATCCCAAACTCCTAATTTATCTCTCCCCCCAGCCCTCCCTACAACTCCTTTGGTAACCATAAGTTTGTTTTCTATGTCTGTGAGTCTATTTCTGTTTTGTAAATAGGTTCATTTGTATAATTTTTTTTTTTAGATTCAACCTGTAAGTGATATCATCTGATATTTGTCTGATTTACTTCACTTAATATGATAATCTCTAGGTCCATCCTTGTTGCTGCAAATGGCATTATTTCATTCTTTTTATGGCTGAGTAATATTTCATTGTATATATTTACTACATCTTCTTTATCCACTCATCTGTTGATAGACAGTTAGGTTGCTTCCATGTCTTGGCTATTGTAAATAATGCTGCCATGAACATTGGGGTGCATGTATCTTTTTGAATTAGAGGTTTTACCTGGATATATGCCAAGGAGTTGGAATGCAGGATCATATGGTAACTCTATTTTTAGTTTTATAAGAAACATCCGTACAGTTCTTCAGAGTGGTTGCACCTATTTACAATGCCACCAGCAGTGTAGGGGGGTTCCTTTTTCTCCACACCCTCTCCAGCATTTATTATTTGTAGACTTTTTAATGATGGCCATTCTGATTGATGTGAGGTGATACCTCATTGTAGTTTTGATTTGCATTTCTCTAATAATTAGTGATGTTGAAAATCTTTTCATGTGCCTATTGGCCATCTATTTGTCTTCTTTGGAGAAATGTCTATTTAGGTCTCTTGCCCATTTTTTGGGTTGTTTTATTTTTTGATATTAAGCTGTCTGAGCTGTTTATATATTTTGGAAATTAATCCCTTGTTGGTAGCATCACTTGCAGATATTTTCTCCCATTCCATGGGTTGCCTTTGAGTTTTGTTTATGGTTTCCTTTGCTGTGCAAAAGCTTTTAAGTTTGATTAGGTCTGATTTGTTTATTTTTGTTTTTATTTCCATTACTCTGGGAGATGAATCCAAAAAAATATTGTTGGGATGTAATCAAACAGTGTTCTGCCTGTTTTCCTCTGTAAGTTTTATAGTATCCAGTCTTACATTTAGGTCTTTAATCCATTTTGAGTTTATTTTTGCATCCAGTGTTAGAGAATGTTCTAATTTCATTCCTTTACATGTAGCTCTCCATTTTTTCCAGCACCACTTATTGAAGAGACAGTCTTTTCTCCATTGTATATTCTTGCCTCCTTTGTCTTAGATTAAGTGACCTTAAGTGCACAGGTTTATTTGTGGGCTTTCTATCCTGTTCCATTGATCTCTATGTCTCTTTTTGTGCCAGTACCATACTGTTTTGATTACTGTAGCTTTGTAGTATAGCCTGTAGTCAGGGGGCATGATTCCTCCAGCTCAGTACTTCTTTCTTAGTATTGTTTTGGATAATCAAGCTTTTTGTGTTTCCATAAAAATTTAATTTTTTTAAAAAATGCAGACCAACATCACTGATGAACATAAATGCAAAAATACTCCACAAAATATTAGCAAACCAACTACAACAATATATTAAAACTATCATACACCATGATCAAGTGGGATTTATCCCAGGGATGCAAAGATTTGTCAATATCCACAAATCAATCAATGTGATACACCAATTAACAAATTGGAGAATAAAAACCATATGATCATCTCAATAGATGCAGAAAAAACTTTTGATAAAATTCAACATCCATCTATGATAAAAACTCACACAAAGTGGGCATAGAGGGAACATACCTCAACATAATAGAGGCCATATATGATAAACCCACACCTAGCATCATACTCAAGGGTGAAAAGCTAAAAGCATTTCCTCTAAGATCAGGAACAAAACAAGGATGTTCACTCTCACCACTTTTATTCAACATAGTTTTGGAAGTCCTGGCCACAGCAATCAGAGAAGAGAAAGAAATAAAAGGGATCCAAATGGGAAAATAAGAAGTAAAACTGTCACTCTTTGCAGATGACATGATGCTCTACATAGAAAATCCTAAAAATGCTACCAGAAAACTACTAGAACTCATCAATGATTTTGGTAATGTTGCTGGATACAAAATTAATACACAGAAATCTGTTGCATTTCTATAAACTAACAATGAAATACCAGAAAAAGAAATTAAGGAAATAATTCCATTCACCCTTGCATCAAAAAGAATAAAATACTTAGAAATAAACCTACTGAAGGAGGTAAAGGACCTGACTCTGAAAACTAGAAGACACTGATGAAAAAAACTGAAGATGACACAAACAGATGGAAAGATATATACTGTTCTTGGATTGGAAGAATGAATATTTTTAAAATGACCATACAACCCAAGGCAATCTACAGATTAAATGCAATCCCTATCAAATTACCAATGGCATTTTTCACTGAACTAAAACAAATAATTTTCAAATTTGTATGTTTCTATATATTTTTAAACTAGTTATGTCCTAGGAGTAGCGTACATAATATTAGCCTGTACCAGTGAGTGATTTTGCCTCTGCACCTATGGTCAGTGAAATAGATATGTATTGTGTGACTGTCAAATTCAAGTAAAATTCTTGATAAGAGGTCAGATTTAAATTGTAATGTAGCTACCCTATAGATCTTAGGCAGGAAAGAATGATTTGGATTTATTAATATGTTTGCCGTGGCTATAACCAAGTTTTAGGATGTAGAGGAAAAGGTAAGTCAGATTTCTCAGAATGTAACAAAAGAGTGTGTCAATTAAATAAGAAGATTTGTGCTTAAACCTGTCCCTACTACTCAATGTCCTTCAGTCACTTTAGGTAGATTTAAATTTTTCCACTACCTTGTATGTCAGAGGAAACACTCCTGAGGGGTTTTTATCTTGGTTGATAAGGAAGTTTGTTTCATGACAATTACTCTTGGGTTATGACACAAGAAGAAGAGAAAATAAAATTACTGGCAATTACTGTTACCTGATCCCGCTTAGGCAAAATCGAGAAATATGTACAAAATAATTACTTCTGTTGGTTTGCATTGCATTTTCTAATCTATAGATCTTCAAATTAGAGTGGGTACATTGGATTGGTCAATCTATTTAGTCCAACTTTTCTCTCTGACTCCTAAATAAGTAGGGATTTTTATCTTAGGCCCTCCTTCCCAGAAGACAACTTTTCTTTTTATTGGTGGGAAATCTATTCCTGTTGAACCCTATCTTTTCCCTCTCTTAATGGTCCTGAAACATCTTCAATTCTTTAGTATCCCCTAATCTCCTGCCCTGGTCATTTTACTTCAGTCCTTAGTGTGTATTACTGGTCACTTTATTCCATCTAGGTTCACATTTCAAACTAGCAGTAAAGCAGTGGTGAACAGAGAAAGGAAAGACATAAAAAACATGCCCTAATGCCAAGTAACTATAATGCAATCAAAACTTTTACATCAAGATTGATTTCTTCTTAGTAAATTTTCCATGAATGATGTTTCTGTTACTTTTATCTGCTTTGAACTGCAACACCAAAAGTTGTTCCCCATCTGTTATTTAGTCTTTAGTTAATGGTAGGCCCTAGATGAGGGAATGACTTGCTATGCAATTTTAAGAGTTGGAATAAGAAAAACAATTCAACCATAATAATAAAATTAATGTAATATGCTTTTGGTTTTGTTTTTTACTGCAAGGTTCAAAGAATTATTTGGTTAATCTGAAATGCAATATTTATATAAACAAATTAGCATGCAGGACTTTCAAAACTCATTAGATGGCAAAACCATTTCAACAAACATTTAGTGGCATTACTTCCATCATAGACTTGACTGGGAAATTTTTCACTTATTTAGTAACTCTGGTTTTATTTTTACAGTTGTTACGTTTATAACAAGATCAAATCATTTTATTTCCCTGCCCTAACCTCCTTTCTAAAATGTAGACTGTCAAATATCAATACAAATAGTCTTTATCAACATTCATATTCTATCTACTCTAATCCTCTTCTCTTGTACTTTGCATAATTCTAAAATTTTGCAAAATTCAAGTTAACCATAATTATAAAGAGTTACACAATCTTGCACAGCATATAACACATATAAATGAAAAAGAGCAAGTCAGCAAAATCCTCCTTAAAGAAATCAACTCCTACATGGACAAAGAACTTTATAATTATACAAGATGTTGAATTTTATTTAACTGATTTTAACCACATCATATATTCAGCATTAACAAAGCAAATGATCTGAGATATAAAATAGCTACACTCAACAGAAATAGACATGCAAATGATATTATTGTTTGATTCTCCATAGGTCATTCATATCCCACTGGATATTATAATAACATGGAAATCGTATTTAAATTCTTCAAGGTTAAGAGTCTAACGTGTTTTTATCCAGTGACTATCAGTATATAAGTTAGAGTTATTGGAATTTTGAGTTTCTCTACTCATATTTTTCCACATACTCTATCCTAATCTTAAATTTTATTGCTTGTTTTTTTTTAATAGGTGATATTTAAATTAACATATTTTATAACATCTGTGACGGGAAGTTTTTTTTTAAATGTAAAGTAGGCCTAATGGTACTTTAAAAGAAAAAAATATAGGGTTTAACCAAGAACCAAATCAAAGTTAATACATATATGTCATCTTTAGAAGATAAATGGAATGTTAAGTACTTGGTTCTTTGCATAACTTTTACTATAGAAACATAACATATTTTGTACAACTATAGAAGAAAATTAATTATCATTAAAGTTATCATTTTAGGTATTTAGAACTTTATATAGAAAAAATGGTGACATAGATATAGTTGGACAATCTTAAGTAGCATTCAAATAATAAAAATGATAAAGAACTAGTAAGCAAAATTTTCCTTATAGGAATCAACTTCTACACGGACAAGGGGTTTTAATGAAGGGTAGCTTTTCAACAAAAGCCTGAAGAAAATAAAGTTGCTAGCCAAGTGGATACTTGGGTAAGAAATATTATAAGTAGTGGAACCAACAAATGCAGTGGCTGTGTGTTGTTTATAGAACAGCAAGTAGACCATGATGACTGGGTGGAGTGAGCCTTAATGAGGCCACATCATGGAAGGCTTTGGAAAACATAAGGACTATGGTGATCAG
Source organism: Aethalodelphis obliquidens (assembly GCF_003676395.1). NCBI lineage: Eukaryota > Metazoa > Chordata > Mammalia > Artiodactyla > Delphinidae > Aethalodelphis > Aethalodelphis obliquidens. The sequence goes on along the minus strand of NW_020837973.1, from coordinate 16,778,882 downwards.
CATGAGGGAGAAGGGAAACTAATGTGGTATTTTAGAAGTGTGTAAGATGTTTGACTTAATCTTAACAGGATCACTCTTGAGGAAAAAAATTAAAACAGGACAAGAGTTGAATCAGGGAGACTTTTTTAGAGGTTGTTGCATTATTCAAAGAAAAAGGTATAGGAGCTTAGACAGGGTAGTGAAAATAGAGAAGTTAGATGGGATCTATTACAGATGTATTTTCAAGGTAGAGTCAACAAAATTTTCAGATGACTTAAATGATACTAAGGGTGTTTTTTTGTTTTTGTTTTTTCCAAAAACAATCAGAAAGGAGGAATGAGATGAGATGTAGTTTCTGGGCAGACTGTCAGGTTTTTGAATAAGAAGAAAGAGAGAATGTTAAGTCTTGATATTTATCTATGATAAGAGTTAACTGTTGGTGCTAAAATGTTGGTATATTATTAAAATGAAAAAGGCAGGAAAGCTCTTGAAGGATATATAAGAAAAATAATTTACATAGGAAGATAAGGATTTGACAATCAATATTCATTGGTTAATAAAACAAATATTTTTGAGCACATATTAAATACCAGTCATTCTTCTAGGCATGGTAAATAGAGCATTAAAACTTAGAAAGAAAATAGACTCTCTCTAAGAACAAAAGTACTAACAACAGTGGTTGTCATTCATGGTAAATGTATTAGTCTATTATTGGAAGAGGGAGGAGAGGGTAAAATGGTGATAACAATCTCTGTTCTTGTATATTTCATGTTGAAATGGTGTAGGGTGTGTGTGTGTGTGTGTGTGTGTGTGTGTGTGTGTGTGTGTGTATGTCTGTGTGTGTTTAAAGCATCATATGGCATATAGTATGGAAACAAGCTGTTATGGACTGAATTGTGGTCCCCTCCACAGAATTCTTATGTCATATGTTAAATGCCCTAACCTCCAGTGTGACTACATTTGAAGATAGGGCCTTTATGGTGGTAAATAAGATTAAATGATGTCATAAGGGTGGGGCCCTATCTGAAAGGATTGGTGTTCTTATAAGAAGATGAAGGGACACCAAAAACCTCTCTCAGCACATGCAAAATGGAAAGACCATGTTGAGACACAGAGAACAGGTGGCATTCTTCAAGCCAGGAAGAGATGTCTCATCAGAAACCAATTCTGCAGACTCTTTGATCTTGGACTTCCACTTCCCAGAACTATGAGGAAATAAAATTATTTTAGTTAAGCCATCCAGTCTGTGTTATTCTGTTGTGGCAGCCCTAGCAGACAGCATTTTATATTACACTCTCACTAGTTTTCTTTTCCTTTTCTTTGACTTCTATGTCATGTGTGACAGTCAGTGTTTGATACACATAACAGTAAACTGGTAAATTTAGTAGATATGAAGTGAATACAGGGACTTAGGTATTTAGACAAATATTAGAAAAGCTGAAGAACACAGAATCCAGGCTGGACTATATGAATACTCTTAACAGCACCTAGAATTGTTCTGTCAGGGGAGCTGCAACTTTGGAACCATTTAGACACCAGAGGATCTGGAAACCACTGACTCATGAGAACCATCATGGCTGCTGGCTCTGAGATGACTCTCCCTTAGCTGTCTATATTCTGGATTCAGGAAGCCTCAGACTTCTTGTTAACTTCTGTTAGCTCCAGAACTATGCTGCAACCCCTAAGATTCTTACTAGTCATTTGGAGGTCTACAGCCCTCTCTCTCCTTAACTAAGTTCTGAATTCAAGTTTCATGTTAATTGTTCTGATGGTATGAAACACCTGAGTTCCAAGGGGGTCCTCTAAGAACCAGAAGCAAGAAGGCCTTACAATGCAGATTTTGGATTTCTAGCCTTTGCAGTCCAGGAGGATACACTTTGGAAGCTGAAATAGACTTTGGGTGTTATTCTACCATACTTACCTACTAATTAGATAATTAAGTATTAATTATGAAGTAAATAGTACTTCTAATTAATAGTTGATTGTAAGATAGACATTTTTATTAGATGACCAGAGACAAGTTGATGTTGGAATAACAGAGAAAAAATTGCAGGCAGGTTTGCTGGTAATAATGGTCCAAATTTTTGTATTAAATAGTCCCATGAGGTAAGTAACAGATAGGTCAGGATGTTGTTCTTTGTGATGATACATACAGAATTCATATCACTGTTTTGATTTTCTACTAACTCCAGAAGAAAGCTTCTTATTAAAATCTGCTCATATGTTAAAGTATAAAACTGTCACTGTTTGCAGATAACATGATACTATACATAGAGAATCCTAAAGGTGCTACAAGAAAACTACTAGAGCTAATCAATGAATTTAGTAAAGTAGCAAGATACAAAATTAATGCATAGAAATCTCTTGCATTTCTATAGACTAACGAAGAAAAATCTGAAAAAGAAATTAATGAAACACTCCCATTTACCATTGCAACAAAGAGAATAAAATACCTAGGAATAAATCTACCTAAGGAGACAAAAGACCTGTATGCAGAAAACTATAAGACACTGATGAAAGAAATTAAAGATGATTCAAACATATGGAGAAATATACCATGTTCTTGGATTGGAAGAATCAACATTGTGAAAATGACTATATTACCCAAAGCAATCTACAGATTCAATGCAATCCCTATCAAATTACCAATGGCATTTTTCACAGAAATAGAACAAAAAATTTCACAATTTGTATGGAAATACAAAAGACCCCAAATAGCTGAAGCAATCTTGAGAAAGCAAAATGGAGTTGGAGGAATCAGGCTCCCTGACTTTAGACTATAGTACAAAGCTACAGCAATCAAGACAGTATGATACTGGCACAAAACAGTAATATAGGTCAATGCAACAGGATAGAAAGCCAGAGATAAACCCATGCACATATGGTCACCTTATCTTTGATAAAGGAGGCAAGAGTATACAGTGGAGAAAAGACAGCCTCTTCAATAAGTGGCACTGGGAAAACTGTACAGCTACATGTAAAAGAATGAAATTAGAACACTCCCTAACACCATACACAAAAATAAACTCAAAATGGATTAAAGACCTAAATGTAGGGCCAGACACTATAAAACACTTAGAGGAAAATACAGGCAGACACTCTATGAGATAAATCATAGCAATATCCTTTTTGACCCACCTCCTAGAGAAATGGAAATAAAAACAAACAAATGGGACCTAATGAAACTTAAAAGCTTTTGCACAGCAAAGGAAACCATAAACAAGATGAAAAGACAACCCTCAGAATGGGAGAAGATATTTGCAAATGAAGCAACTGACAAAGAATTAATCTCCAAAATATGCAAGCAGCTCATGCAGCTCAATATCAAGAAAACAAACAAACAAATACAAAAATGGGCAGAAGACCTAAATCGACATTTCTCCAAAGAAGATAACAGATTGCCAACAAATACATGAAAGGATGCTCAACATCACTAATCATTAGAGAAATGCAAATCAAAATTACATTTGGGTATCCCCTCACACCAGTCAGAATGGCCATCATCAAGAAATCTAGAAACAATAAATGCTGGAGAGGGTGTGGAGAAAAGGGAACCCTCTTGCACTGTTGGTGGGAATGTAAATTAATACAGCCACTGTGGAGAACAGTATGGAGGTTCCTTAAAAAACTAAAAATAGAACTACCATATGACCCAGCAATCCCACTCCTGGGCCTATACCCTGAGAGAACCATAATTCAAAAAGAGTCATGTACCACAATGTTCATTGCAGTACTATTTACAATAGCCAGGACATGGAAGCAACCTAGGTGTCCATTGACAGATGAATGGATAAAGAAGATGTGGCACATATATACAATGGAATATTACTCAGCCATAAAAAGAAACGAAATTGAGTTATTTGTAGTGAAGTGGATGGACCTAGAGTCTGTCATACAGAGTGAAGTCAGAAAGAGAAAAACAAATACCGTATGCTAACATATATATATGGAATCTTAAAAAAAAAAAGTTCTGAAGAACCTAGGGACATGACAGGAATAAAGACACAGATGTACAGAATGGACTTGAGGACAAAGGGAGGAGGAAGGGTAAGCTGGGATGAAGTGAGAGAGTGACATGGACATATATACACTACCAAATGTAAAATAGCTAGTGGGAAGCAGCCGCATAGCACAGGGAGACCAGCTTGGTGCTTTGTTACCACCTAGAGGTGTGGGATAGGGAGGGTGGGAGGGAGATGCAAGAGGGAGGAGATGTGGGAATATATGTATACATATAGCTGATTCATTTTGTCATACAGCTGAAACTGACACAACACTATAAAGCAATTATACTCCAATACAGATTTAAAAAAAAAAAAAAGCCTAAGGGAAATTGTTGAATTAAATACATCAAAATAAATAAATCACCACGTAGGGTACGTTTTCAGTTGATCTCCAAGAAGTGTTGTAACTCTTCAATAATCTGTGGTGTTTTTAAAATAAGTGTTATGAGTTAATATGCCCTTCTGTATACGTAAAAATACTACTACTCTAAACTTAATAGCACAGTAGAATAGATGTTCTAATTTTGTTTTTGTCTTTTTTCTCTATTGAATGGATTTATTTCAGAGTATTTTTACTCTGAAACTTAAACAGCAGGCAGCCTGTGGATGGACCCCAGAGTTCAATGGATTGTATGAAATTGGATGCATTTTTTAGTATAAGTTGATTTCCTAGGCAGAGGATGACAACATTTGTCAGATCATATTTTGACATCTATAACCCCAAAATAGTTAAAAATCACTTATTTATACAAATCTCTCAAAACTATTTCACCTTTTGTTTGCAATAAATGACAGATTTGTGCAACTGTTGTTTCTGTTGAAGTCAGTTAAGAGAAACAGCTTTTCTCTAAAGCAAAATTAATTGGCCCTTGGGGAGCCACAGCTGTATATGATCTTGGCCTCAAACAGCATTCTCCGACTGAGTTAACTGGGGCATCGTGGTGATCTCAATTCAGTGCTAATCTTTTTAGAACCATCTTGTATTTATTAAGCACAGTTTTACATTTACTTTAATTTGCATGAGCGTTTCATTAGAGTAAGATTTTTTTTATTTTTAGAGTCTCAGAATTAGCCCTCAGTGAGGAGATAACTTCTTATCTTCTTTTAACAAGCTTTTTATTTTTTGTGGGATTTGAGATTAGGCAATAGATGTTAAGGTTTAACCAGATGAAAATGCAGTACTCACTCTGCAGCCATAAGAGAGAAATTTAATCTTTAAGTCTACAAGGAAAGTGCTCTAGAACTCAATGTAATTTACTTTTCTTATATTAAACTCTGTAAACAAATGTTCAATATAATAAAGATAATAAAGAATTTTAAGGAATGCCAGTATTGAGAATAAAATATCTTAAAGGAATATATCTGTTTATAGTGTCTTAATTTACTCTTGAACCTAAAGTTTCTTACTCAAAAAATCCTTAGCCTTAAGTTTGGTTTGATTCCAACCTCTTATTTAACTTTTCGTTCCACACTCAGTATCATTTCTTGAATAACTTTCTAAGAGTAAATACAATTTAATTACTAGTCTGAATATGTCTCCTAGACTCAATGGCTATTAGTAAACTTGATAATTGTTGACATTCATAAAAAATTTTTAACCACTGATTTTCAACTCATGTGATACCCTATATTTCCAGTGATGGGTCTCTTGAGACTATTTCCTTTGTTGTCTTAGATACTCATTACTGAAGTGTTAAATTTTCATTCATATATTCACAAATTATTGAAAGTATAAAGAAACTTTCTAAATCCTTTTGGATAGGATTTGTTGACTTTGAAGGCAGGATGGAGTCATCAGAAAACCAAAACCTGTGTGTTAGAAAATAAAATTTGTGAAATCACATCCTCACCAGAACTAAAAGCACAGCCAAATTACAATTTTGGGAGCTCCCCTGTTTTTAGTCAATATGATTATATCAAAGTATATTACAATTTAGAAAAAGCAGTCAGGCTGCAAAAGCATGCATTTCGATGATCAGGATTACAAGATTTGAGGTAGCTGTTTCCTTTGAGCTCCATCATGGATGTCTTCATTGCAGCTCATACAAATGGTCAATCATTTAATCTTTATGTCAGCGTGTTTAACATGCATAAAACCACGTAAAATAAATGTAAAACTTAAAGAATTATTATAAGGAAAAAACAAAGATGGCTGCCCTTGTAACCACCACCTAGACAAAGAAATAAAGCTGTGACAGACACCTCTAAATCTGTCTTCTGTTCCCCATCCCAATTAGAGCCCATCTCCTCTCTCCAAATGCAAACACGTGCACAACTACAATCAATTCCTTATGTTTCTTCATGTCCATCCCAATTTGCTATAGTTTAAGGACATCTCTATTAAAAAAAAAAAAAAAGGCTTCAATGTTTTTTATATCTCTGATCTTAGAAATCTCTTTCTTATAACAATCTAAAATGTACTGTTGCATTGCTAGGTTGCTCTGGTTTCCTGGAAATACACAGGTAACCTCTTCTTTTCCCATAACACAGACTTTCCAGTAATTGAGGCAGTATCATAATGTTCCCATCATCTTTTCTGTGGGTTAACTTTATAATTTCTTTAACCTAGTTCTTCTCAAACTAAAGTCCCCAAATTATTGTCATGAAAATCATCTGCAGAACTGGTTGACAATATTCTTAGGCCTTGTTCCATGTCCACTGAATTAAAAACTCCAAGGTAGGGTACAGTCATCATCCTAGTTTTGCTAGCTTCCCATGTAATTAGGTATTCACGTCTTTTAAAACACCATGGGTGGGCAACTCTGAATTGTAATAGGGACAGCAGGGATGAATACAGAATCAACTTAAGAATTTAATTTATCTTTTCTTAATCTTAATTTTATTTTTCCTAATGATCTTCTCTTTTCTTTCTTCCTCTGTTCCTCAATTTTTACAATAGTTTAAGACAAAGTTTTTCAGATGACAAAGAAATTACTAAGAAAATGTGGATGGATCAGCCTACCCTACCATGCTCAAGATTTGCAGAACAGACTTTATGAAATAGAAAGGATAATCTTTCCAATTTTACCAACTCATTAATGATTATCCATCAAAAATATGTCCTTCTCACCAAGTACTCAAAAAAGGAAATGAAGGGTATCTTGGGGGTAAACTTATTGACAACTTTTTCTCTGCTTTTCATTCTCATTTCTCTACATTATTTGCTTGGAATAGAAGTGACTAACAACTGTTGCAGTATCAGTAATACCACCTGTCATATAACTTGGATGTGCATCTCCACTTAGTATCTCTCTTCTGAGAGAGTCACATGAGTTGAAAGCCATAAAACCAACAGAGTAATAGTGCCAAACAAGCTGAGTATAAGGAGTGTTTCAAAAAGGAGAACTTCAGTTTCTAATGCAGCTGAAAAATCAAATAACATAAGACATAAAAGTCTGTTGACTTTATTAACATGGACAATACAATTGCCCCCATGGAGAGCTGCATTCACATATTGCTGAGGGCAGTAACCAGACTTGGAAAGGATTCGTGAGTGAGCGGGAGATGAGGGCATATAGAGAAATTTCAGTGTAGACATATTTTTCAAAGTTTGTCTGTGAAGGTGAATGGACAGATGATATTATTGCTGGATGGAAGATAGATAAAATGAGAATTTTTTATTGTTTTATTTTGTTATCCTTGTTGCATTTTCTCTGAGAAGTATTTAATCCTGTTCAGATTTCGATGGGCAGTATTATGTAGCAAATAATCCTTTGAAGATATGAGAAAGGATAATTGATTGTGTAAGGGTCTTTGTAGAAGTGTAGGATAGGGAAATTACATTTACTTTATTGAAACTGGAAGAAACTAAGAGAGAATGAATAAAAATTCAGATGTGCATTTGTGTTTGAAACAGCAAAAAAAGAACATTCCCAGCTGATGTTTTCTATTTTCTCTGTTAAGTAGGAGGTGAGGGGGTTTGCTTAAAGTGAGAGGTTAGTTATAGGAAGGGTATGCATATTGAGGATGTTGGAGAAGGTCTGAAATTGTTAGGACAGTGGCTGAGATCGTCACACTTTATTTGGAACAGAGTTGAAAGTTGTAAATTAATAGTAACACTAATCTTTCCTGTTGCATGATTATTTTATGGCAGTTTTACTATAGAGAAATGGAGTAAGTGGATTAATATAGATTTAGAGTTTGAGTATATTGAACAAACTACAAAATGATGAAAAACAATAAAATACTAGGCAAGAAAATTTCTGCATAATATTATTACTATTATTATTTGCAACAATGAACTAGAAAAGTGTTTAGACAAACAGGCTGAAAGAACACTAGATTGTGAACAGAAAATGAAATGAGTGATTTAGTGGTTTTGTAGGAATAATGATTTCTACTCCAAAATTAATTTGATGAAGTGAAGGATAAGGATACATAAACTGAGGTAGTCAAAGAAATCTGACTCAAGGTGTTGGTTGGTTCACCCATGACAAAATCAACAAATTTGGTAAGGAGTGGAATTGAAAGCAAGAAGCAAAGGTGCTAGAAAATGGACATATGAAAAAAATATGAACAGGAAGAAGATAATAAAGTCAGTATAAGATTCTCAAAAAAAAAAAAGGGCGGGCTTCCGTGGTGGCGCAGTGGTTGAGAGTCCGCCTGCCCATGCAGGGGACATGGGTTCATGTCCTGGTCTGGGAAGATCCCACATGCCACAGAGTGGCTAGGCCTGTGAGCCATGGCCACTGAGCCTGTGTGTCCAGAGCCTGTGCTCCACAACGGGAGAGGACAAAACTGTGAGAGGGCCGCCAACCAAAAAAAAAAAAAAAAAAAAAAAAAAAAGGCTGGTTTTTCACTTACTGATTTATTATTTCCTCACTTATTGCTTCATTGCTTTCACTTCATTCTTTGTTCATTTACTGCTTTACAGGTATTAAAAGAACTGTAGAATGGTAATTGTTTTAAGGCAACAATGAACAATGAGGATAAAGACTTACCTCTTGATTCTGTGGTTACAGAAGTTGAGACTTTAAAATCTATCCCTAGAGTCTCAAAGAGAAATAGTGTCTTCAGAGATAAGTCAGAAATCAAAGCAAAGGAACACAGGGACCCCTCTGAGAAAGTGATCATCTACCGATATTCCCGATTGTCATTTTAATGCAGGGAATTGGCTGCCCAAACAGGGACTAGATTTGCTAGACACCTTTGCAATAAAAGATTGCATTGAGACAAAGTTCTAATATATGGAATGTGAATGAAAGTCACATTTCTCCTTCCAGGCCCAGCCCATAACTTTTCCCAAGCTTACTTCTCCTTGCTGTTTTCACATTCTGGCTGTCTGGCAGGAGTGGCGATGCCACCTAGGAAGACCTCGAAATCCATATATTGAACATGATGTAGCATTTCTCAGATTGGATCCTTGAATTACTGCGTGAGAGGGCTACTGCACTGACCTATTTATTTACATGGTACTGTTACATGGGCAACCAATAAAGGTTAATGTTATAAGAGCTGTTAGAAAATTCAGAGTTAATTTTGCTACCACTGCTAACCTTATCATAAGTGATACACAAAGCTTGGTCAGGTATTTACTTGTTTGTTTATTTGATTGGTTGGCTGGTTCGTTGATTTTAATAAAGAGTTGAATCCAGATGACAAGGTAAAATGTTTTGCATTTTAGAGAGGAGAGGAGGACCAAGTAAGAAAATTAAAAAAAGTGTGTTATCACTAAACTAATTCGCTTCTGTAAAGGCTACTTTGCTTGAATGGAAGTGTTACACTTTTTGAGTTGACTGATCAAAATGGAGGTAGAGCAATAGATAAATTCAGAGCTCAATTTCTTTAAGTTTAGTGATGAAGGACATGGTGTTTGTGACTTTAGGTTGTATGATCTGAGCATGTATAACCTGGTAAATATAAGGACCGAATCCCAGCTTTTTTACCCGGGATGTTTCTTGTCCCAGCAACTGTAAGTCTTACATATTTTGAATTGAATATAATTTGAAAATCAAAATACTTTTACTTCTCCTTTTTGTATAACAATGATTTTTTTTAGTAAAACTTAGATGCAATCAAATTTTTTTAAGCAAGACAAAGTAGAAAGGAAAAAGCAAAAAAACAGTTTTTAAAAAATATTTGTGCGTGCACACACCCCCTCCCCCCTCCCCCCCATACACCCTTACTACTCAAATATACTCTCACTTATTTAGCTGCTTTAACCTGAACTATTTTAAGTCCTAAAGTTGTATGTTGGTTTAGGGGCCATAAAACCCCCTTTGCAAGTCCTATATAGAAGGTTAAGCAATTCACATTGAAAAGTAGGAGTTTTTGCCTCCTATTTGTTTTCAGTTTTCAGGGACAGCTGCAAAACAAATGTATATTCTCCATTTTAATATTCACTTAATATTACATTTATTTATTGGAAAATCCTTCTGGACCTTCCAAATGGAGAGAGGAAGTTCTAAGAGTAAGTGACAAAAAATAGTTTCTGCTCTGGGACTAAATGCAGGAAGAAGGTCTATATAAAGGAAGGGGAAATGAGAGTAAAAACAAACAAAAATTTTCAAAACATATGGTTTTGAAATTCATGTATTGTTAAAATGTATTAAGATTTTTAATTTATAATAAATGTATATATTGTATGTCTTGAAGAGCCAACTTTAGGCTCTTGTGATACAGATTGAGAAGAAAACTATTTACAGAGGTTAAAGGGTTTTTGTTTTGTTAAATTGTCTCTTGTTTCATGTTTTTTTGGTTTCCTTTTTTTTTGAATCAATTTATCTTATCTTAAACAGTATAATCTAATGATACTTCTGGCTGAGCTGGAGGGTATAAAAATGCAATCAATTTATTTCTGCTTAATAAGTGTTGCAATACCTTGGTGTAAACACTGCTTATATTTGTTTTATACTTATGTTAAAAAATCAATCAGAAAAGAAACAGTCTTTGTAATACCAACTCCCCAAGTACTCTTTCTTTGAATCAACCTTATTAAATATACAACTTATGCAAATTAAACCCAAACAATAAGAATTTGTAAATATAATGTAATCATTTATGTCTCTTAAAATTGAAAATGAATCAGAGAAATTTTCCCTTTAGCAATGTTTCTAGAGTCGTACTTTTCTTTAACTGGAGATACTTCAAACTTTGTTACAAAGCCCATAATGAGTGCCTCTTAGTAGTAAGCCCTATAAAACTGTGTGCATATTTTTAGAAATAAATACATGGATGAACAAACAAAGAAAACTATAGCTTTTATTTTTCAGTCTTTCCTCAAAAAGTAAGAACAGTGGCAGTGGATTCATAAATAGTAGTATATAATATCTAAGTTATAGAAAGGAGTCATTTCAAAATTATGAAAAATAATTGCTCTTGAGTATGCTATTTTCAACAGGAGCATTTTAACTTGTTTGAAATAAATTATTAAATATGGTATTGTTAGTTAATATGTATTTAATTAACTGAAGTTTAAGTAACTTACCTTTTTATTTCTGCCATTTACTAAAACTTTTTATATACAACATTTATGTTTTAGCCTTACTAAGTAAACTGTGGTAAATAAGATCATTTTTCTTTGCCTGTCATAAAAATATACTTTTTTGTTACAGTATATTTTGTTATTAATTTTTTTACAGTGTATTTTGTTATTCATTCGTTTAGCAACTTTTTTTATTAAGTACTTATGATATTGCACTTTTTAAAATTCTAGAGAGAGGGAAAGGAGTATATTTGAAGAAGACTTTGACTTTATGGACTTATCTTCTAGTGATGTACACAACAATAAATAAGTGGATAAATAAATACTAATGTAATATAATACGGTATAATGAAGTGCAGGTAGATAAGTAAATGAAGAGTGAATTGAGAAGATGGAGGTACTATTTTAAGGAGGAAGTCAGGATAAGCTCTTCACGTGTCAAAATGAAAGCAGAATCCTGCATGAAGAAAAGGAGTCAGCCTTATAAAAATCTTGGGGAGGACTGTTTCAGGAGGAGAGTTTGGTTGACTGAATGCCCTAAAATGAGAAGTTTGGCCTGAATGAGGAAATGCCAGAAGACAAGTGTGTTGGAGTACAGGGAGTGAGGGAGAATATGGTCAGATGGAAGAATATAGAAGATGATGGAGAAGGATTCTTTATGTCCTCTTAGCCCATTGCATTTCAAGGATTTGAGATTTTGTTCTTAGGTGAAGGGAAGCCCAGGTTTGGAGTGTAATGATGACATGATTGTAGTTATTTGGAGTGTAATGATGACATGATTGTAGTTATTTCTAAACTTTAAAAGTTCACACCAGGTGATATATGAAGAATGGGTTTTCGAGGAGGGTTGGGCAAAAGTGAAATGATGGAGATCAGTTAGAAGATTATTGAATGGTCCAAATGGAAGATGGTGATCACTTGTACTGGAGTGATATCAGAGGAGTTTTAGTAAATCGTAGGTTGAGATGATTAATATTATGTGTCAACATGGCTAGGCTATGGTGTCCAGTTGTTTGGTCAAACACCAGTTTAGGTGTTATAAGGTATTTTTTAGATGTGATTAACTCTTAAATCAGCAGAGTTTGAATAAAGTAGATTACTCTCCAGAATGTGGGTAGGCCTTATCCAATCACTTGAAGGCCTTAAGAGAGAAGACTGAAGGGAGAGGAGGAAAAGTATAAGGAATTCTGCTTCCAGAGTACCTTCAGACTCAAGTTTTTTTTTTTTTTTTTTATTTAATCCAGGTTAAATTTTATTTTTTTTTATACATCTTTACTGGAGTATAATTGCTTCAAAATGTTGTGTAGTTTCTGTTGTACAACAAAGTGAATCAGCCATATGCATACATATATCCCCATATCCCCTCCCTCTTGAGCCTCCCTCCCACTCTCCCTATCCCGCCCCTCTAGGTCATCGCAAAGCACCCAGCTCATCTCCCTGTGCTATTTGGCTGCTTCCCACTAGCTATCCATTTTACATTTGGTAGTGTATATATGTCGATGCTACTCTCACTTCCAGGATGTTGGCCTGCCTTGCTGATAACAAACTTGCTACCTTCACAACTGCATGAGCCAATTACCTAAAATGACTTTACTTTGTTTGTTTGTCTCTCTCCCTCTCTCTGTCTCTCTAATTTTATATATATATAACTGACTTATTTGGTCTTATTGGGCCTCCTATGGTTCTGTTTTCCTGGGGAACCCTCATTGATACGTACGTTATTGGGTTTGTATGCATATTGTTAATGGAATGTATGTGAGTGAAAGAGGGAAATCAAGGATTCACCTTATGAGTTCTGAACAACACAGTGAATATTGTGACCACTAACTGAGATTCAGAAAACACAGAATTGCTTTATGTAGAGAAGGGGAGATCAAGATTTCTGTTTTGCACAGGTTGAGGCCTGTTAAGAGATACAAATGGAGGGCTTCCCTGATGGCGCAGTGGTTGAGAGTCCGCCTGCCGATGCAGGGGACACGGGTTCGTGCTCTGGTCCGGGAAGATCCCACATGCCGCGGAGTGGCTGGTCCCCTGAGCCATGGCTGCTGGGCCTGTGCATCCGGAGCCTGTGCTCCGCAATGGGAGAGGCCACAGCAGTGAGAGGTCTGCGTACCTCAAAAAAAAAAAATTAAATTAAAAAAAAAGAGATACAAATGGAGATGTTAAAGAAACAAAAGCAAAAACATGTTAAAGATCTGGAGTAAAAACAGGAGTCAGGATTGGAGATAAAGTTTAAGAGTTATCAGTTGGTAGATACTATTTAAAGGTATGGACCTAGATGGGACCACCTAGAAAGAGAGTTGATGGAGGACCTAGGACTGAGCCTAGGTCAGAAAGATGAAGAGAACAAAAGATAGTAGGTATAAGTGTACACACTGTAGGAAATAATATCAGAATAAAAGAGTGGCTAAAATGAGAATAGAGAAGGAACCATGGAATGTGGCAAGAGGGAGGTCATCAATGCCCTGGAGGGGAGGGGTTTCAGAGAAGCAGACCAGGACAAAACCCCAAATGGAAATAGAATAATATAAACAGATGGCTTGAAAGCAGAGATGGTGACAAGAGTCATCATTTGATCATGTTGATATCAGTGATTAAAACTAAATTTAGGATCTTATAAAATTCTGTTGGATCTCTTACACTAGGTTTTGCCTGGCAAGTTTTACATGACTTCTAAGATAAACATATCTAACAGTAGCTTATTTTCCTATAATTTCCCTCCCCCACCAATAAAATTAATAATAGAAAATAAACTGGAGAACTGTAAGGTCTATTATTTTACTGCTTGATTTATTAATGTAGTTTTTTTTTTCTTTTAGAAAAAGGTTGCATAAATTAGTTTTCTTATGGTCTCAGATAAGAACTAGCTTAATGTGTTCTTTTAAGTATACTAAATTATACAGAATCTCAGTGGACACTAGGAATCACTCCATAATAATGTAGAGAATCAATATTTCAGGTTCATTAGTTGTGACTGTGACTTTGGATGGCAATAAGGAATAACATAAAACTGCAGCAATATCCAGATAACCATATGAAATTCTGCGGCAGGGGGTGGAAAGGGGACTTACTGCTTCTTTATTCCCATTACAATAAAACCAGACAGTTGTTTTAGGGGTTAAATTATATGTACTTTAAATACATTTTAATATTGAAAATACCACCAATTTAAGATGCAAACAAATTCTTAAAGAATTTTGACCACTAAAATGAAGTGAAATTGCATCAAATCCAATAGATAAGAGAGCCACCTTTGCCCCCAGGAACCACATTGTAGATAGCATAAAGTCAGTTATATTTTCCCAACAAAAAATAAATGGTAATTATGCAAATCAATAGTGATATTAGATAACACTATGGTGGTAATAATTTTGCAATATATAAATGTATCAGATCAACACATTGTACATGTTAAACTTACAATGTTTTATGTCACTTAGATCTCAGTATAACTGAGAAAAATAGTTGTAATTAGTGCTAGTAGTCAAATGGGGGAAGGGCAGTTTTAAGAGAAGCTCAAAACTATCTTTAGTTCTGAGACTAAAACGAACAAACAAACAAAAATCTCCAACATCAGTGTTCTTGAGGTGTAATACACGTTTTCATATATGTATATATAAATATGTACATAGATATATATCTATATCAGATTACAAAATTTCCACAAAGATTAAAATTTAGAGTAACTTTAGCAAGACTAAAAATAAGGACATTTGTCAGGTGAATATACACAACATATTTAATACAATAATGTTAACAATAGTTCTGAAACATTCATATTTTCACACATAAAATAAAAACCTTTTATTAAAATGAGATATGCTAATAAAATTTCATTAGACTACTTCATGAATTTATAATCATCTCAGATATATCAAAATAAACTAAAAATAAGAATTAAATTCAATAATTAAATGAAAGTGTATACATTTCAGTATTTTTTTTAGTTCTTAAAGAAGAGTAAGATTTGTCTTGTTTTATTTTCCATATGACATTATATTAGTTTTATTGTAACACAGTCCCAATATACTGGGTGGATTCAACAACAGAAATGCATTATCTTACAATTCTGAGGGTGGAAGTCCAAGATCAAGGTGTTGACAGGGCTGGTTCCTTCTAAGCACTGTGTGGGAGGATCTGTTCCACGCCTCTCTCATAGCTTCTGGTGGTTTGCAAGCTATCTTTGTTGTTTCTTGGCTTGTAGACCATCAACCTGATCTCTGTCTTCATGTTCACATGGTATTATCCATTTGTGTAGATCTGTGTCCAAATTCCCACCTTTTATAAGAACATCAGTCATATTGCATTAAGATTCACTCTAATGACCTTTTTTTTTACCTGGACTACTTTCATGAAGAACCTATATTTAAATAAAGTTGTATTTTGAGGTTAGGACCTTAACATATGTATTTTGGGGGGCACAATTCAACCCATAAGAGTCTGCCTTCTGGCCTCCCAGAATTCATGTCCTTCTCACATGGAAAATATGTTTGTCCGATCCCAACACCCCCAAGTATCTTAACTCATTCTAGTATCAACTTTAAGTTTAACATCTCTTCTAAGTGTTATCTAAATCAGGTATGGATGAGACTTGGGGTATGATTCATCCTGAAGCAAAATTGCTATCCATCTGTGAAACTAGATAACAAGTTATGTTTCCAAAATACAGTGATGGTCCAGGCATAGGATAGGTGTTCTTATTCCAAAAGAGAGAAATCAGAAGAGAAAAAGAAAAAGACTGCAGGTCTCAAGCAAGTCCAAAACCTGGCAGGGAAAATCCCATTAGATTTTAAAGTTTGAGGATAGTCCTCCTTGGTTTGATGATGATCTGCTTTCTGTGCTGGCGGGAGGCTGCTCAGCCCTCAAGGACATGGGCTCTACCCCACATACCCCCAACGTGCTCCTAGCTTAGTGGCCCCATTCCCTGTGCCCTGCATGGCAGTCTGCTCTCTGGAGCCCAAGGATGTGCTTCTGTTCTCTGGATCCATGGCTTTACCTTCACAGTAATTTTTCCTTTAATGGCTCTTTCCTCAAAGTCATTCTTCCTTCACGTCCTTCCATCTCTGTCTTTGGCAGTTCAGGCTGCCAGTGTTTCTGCCCTTATAAAAGTCTCAGAAATCTTTCTAGCCTCCCATGCAATTCACAGAAGTCCAAGACACCCTACCAGAGGATCCTCCACAGATCACTCCTGAATAATTCTATCTCTCTTCTGCTGAGATGATTGATTGGGTCATGTCTCACACACGTAATCTACTTAGCAAATGGTTGTCCTGCTATGTCCTTGACTCTTTTTGTAAAGCACCCCATCTGAATAAAATGAAATCTTTCAAATCATTACATGCTATTTTCTTTCTACTGAGGAGTTCCTTCTTGAATTTATTTCTCTCCTCTTACATTTCACTATAAGCAGCAAGGAGAAGTCACTCCATGCCTTCAACACATTACTAAGAAATCCCCTCAGCTAAATGACCAATTTATCCCCTGCCAATCTAACTTATATTGAACAAAACACAATTTAAATAAGTCCTCTGTCTCTTTATATCAAGATTTGTATTTCCTTCAGTTTCCAGTAAAATGTTTCTCATCTCCATCTGAAGTCTCCCAGAATAATTTTTGACATTCATATTTTTTTTCTTTTCCATTATGGTTTATTACAGGGTATCAAATTAAAATATATTTAAAAATATTTTTTAATTTATATCAAATTAAAATATATTTCTGTTCATATTTCTGTTCATGTTCATATCTATCATCCATCACAAACCAAACTTCCACATGACAGTTCTTCATCCTGACCTCACTTTTACTATCGATGTCACATAGCTCAACCTTAGAGTCATATAAACTCTTCTATCTGTCTAATACCATAACTTATATACCATGAAGAATAATAGATTCTTCTTCATATAGTGTTTCAAATGTCAACCTCATTTCTACATCCATGAATAAAATAATAGTTTATGTGCTCCTTAGGATATTTTAATATTCTCCCAATTTCTCTTCCTTCCTGTGGTGTCACTCTACCTCACTCTCTCCTAGCAGCACCATCGAGTCAATTGAATCAAATTTCATGGGCTGATATGTCAAGATATTAGATACCCAGATACAATATCCTGTACTCAAGAAACAAATTCTAGTTGGGTGACAGGTGAATAAAAATAGGCATAATACTAATCATAAGTGTTAAAATAGAAACACGCATACTTTGATTATGAATACAGGCAATTCAGAATTAGGCATTCAAGGTAATTGCATGGTGGAGCTGGAAATGGAAGATGAGTGGGAGTTCCACTGGCCAATAAATACATTCCAAACACTAGAAGAGTCACGTGCAAATGCATTGTGGCATCCAAGTACAGCTCTTCCTCGACTTAGGATGGGGTTATATAACAGTAAACCCATTGTAACTTGAAAATATTATAAGTGGAGAAAGCATTTAATACACTTAACCTACTAAACATCAAAGGCTAGACCAGCCTTCCTTAAACATGTTCAGAACGCTTACTTTAGCCTACAGTTGACAAAATCATCTTTTACAAAGCCTATTTTATAATGAAACATTGACTATCTCATGTAATTTATTGAATAATGTACTGAAAGTGAAGAAAAGAATGGTTGTAAGTGTATCAGTTGTTTACCCAGCATGGCTGACCGGGAGCTAGGGCTCACTGCCACTACCCAGCAGCATGAGAGAGTATAGTACTGGGTGATGCTATGTAGGAGGAGATCAAAATTCAAAACTCAAAGAATGGATTCTACTGAATGCATACCACTTTCACAGCATCATAAAGTTGAAAAATTATAAATCAAACCATCATAAGTCAGAGATCATCAGTTATGTGGAAATTGAGTGAGTGGCAGGTGGTTGTCAATGAGAGAAAGAAAGCAGAGCCTGAATTGGCAAATATCCCAAGTTATTTAAAAGTTTGATGGAGATGTATGTTATCATGCAGGGAGATAAGTAGAGTGAGGGCTGAAGGTAACAAATTTAGTTTAATGTATTTCAAAAGGGAACTTCTAGTTTCAGCTGTGACATAGAAAGAAGTTGAAATTTATCAGTCCCACATTTATGATAAGAAAAAGCTTAACAAACTGAAAATGAATAACATTTGTTAGACTCATCAGAGAACTGAGGCAACAGAGTACTATTACCCCAGTATCTGGAGAGCCAGGTACATCCAGAGAGACACAGCTGAGACCCACTTATTTGAGACAGAAGCTGTTAGAGCTATAAACTAGTTGGAGTACTTAAATGGTAATAGACAGTTGGCCTTTGAACAGCATGGGGGTTAGGGGATGCCCACCCCCAGCTCAGTGGAAAATCCAGGTATAATTTTAGAGCTGGCCCTCTGTATCCACAGTTCTGCGTCTGAAGATTCAACCAGCTGTGGATTGTATAGTAGTGTAGTATTTCCACTGAAGAAAATCTGTGTATAAGTGGACCCACACAGTTCCAACCCATGTTGTTCAAGGGTCAACTGTATTTTAATTGCTGGAGGATGAATCTACACAAGCACCAGAGTGAGAAACATCTTGGGGCTCCAGATTTAAGGAAACCTACACTTTCATGACATTTACCCTAAGGAATGCAATAGGATTTTCTGGTGAAAATTAGAGAAAAAAACTATAGTGGTTCTGATGGGTTAGAGGAAGAGTAATCGTTGTGAACTATGCTGTGAGCTTTCACTAGAACAAAGGCATATTCTTTAGAGTAAAATGTTTTACCAGAAATTTAGCATTGTAGAGGTAAGGGATTTTCTCTCACATCAGCCCCATCTGACCTTTCTGTCTCTTCCAAGAGGAAAAATAAACATGGTCAACCATAAACAAATAGATGAAAAATGCTGCAGACAGTGAAGTGAGTTGGAGACACCGGGAGAAAAAGTTAAACAACTGAAGAAACCCTTGTGAAGGACACCACCCGGAGACACAGGCCCAGTAAACAACTGAGATTTAGTTGGAATGTTATAGAACACTCCCTCTTCCCCACACCTAACCACCACGCCAACGTGGTTTTACAGTAATTATCACAGATTATGACTAAAAGACCTGCAAGACAGACTCTTTGAGCAGAGTGCTTTGGAAAGCCCCAAGTTAGGAGGAGACAAAATCAAGCACAATAAAGAAATTTGAAACTTCCTGCATCTATAGTTAAAAAGCAAGCACTTCCACAAAAAATTACAAGGCATGACAAAAGTCAAGAACAGCACAGTCTGAATACACAGTCATCAGAAAGAAATTCAAATAGAAAACTGATTTTAGAATCATCAGACCGATTATTTAAAAATAATAATGACTCATGATAGGGACTCTAATGGAAAAAGTAGAAAAGATGTAACAACGTATGGTTAATCTAAGCAGAGAGATGGAAATTCTAACAATGAATCAAAAAAAAATTCTAGATGTTAAAAACACTGTAACAGAAATAAAGACCACCTGATCAGTAGACTGGACTCAGCCAAGAAAGCAATCCAGGAGATTAAAAATGTGTCAGTAGAAACTTTTCAAACTGAAATGTGGAGAAAAAAAATTTGGAAAGAAAAGAAGAGAAAATCCAAGAAATATGACAGTAAGAAGAATTGTAACACAGGTATAATTGGAAAGGGAGGAGAAGTAAGAGAGAAAAAAAGTAATTTGTGAAGCAATAGTGGCCTAGAACTTTCCAAAATTCATGGCAGATAGAAAAAGAGGAGTGAAACACAAGAACCTAAAATTCTATAGCTAATGAAATTATCCTTCAAAAGTGAATGAGAAATAAAGACTCTCTCAGACAAACAGAAACTGAAAAAAATTTATTGCCGGAAAACCAGCTATGTAAGAAATGTTAAACATTCTCCAGACAGAAAGAAAATTATATGCCTAAGAAAATTGGATCCACATGAAAAGGGAAGATCACTAGAGAAGGAATAAATAACAGTAAAAGTATTTTTTCTTAATTTTAATTTATTTAAAAGATAATGGTTTGATTAAAGCAATAATAGTGACTGAGTGATTGTAGTATATAGGAGTGAAATGACTGATAGCAATATTACAAGAAATGGGAAGGAGGATTTAGAAATACTCTGCAATAAGTTAACTGCAGGACACTTGAACATACATAGTGCTATTTGAAAGTGGGCTTAATTAAAAATGCATATTACAAATTACTGAATAACTAATAAATCATTTAAAAGAAACTATATAATTCATATGCTATAAAAATAAGACATGTAAATAATGACATAATAATATTAAGAATAAGAGAATATTGCGAATATAGGTGTCAGAGTTTGTTCTGGAAAGGTATAAAGTATCATCTCTGCTGAGGTAAGACTGGTTAAGAAAGAAGAAATGGATGTGAAAGAAGATAATTGAGGGTCTTCACTACAAATTTCCTGACATTCACCAATTGATGATTCCTCCTGAATCTTTGATCCTGGGTCTGCCCACTCAAAAAAGTCCAATACTTTTCAATTATTAAATTAAGTAGAAGTACACCACACTCTACCTGTGATGGTAAATTTCATGATTAGCTCAGCTAGGCCATGGTGGCTAGAGAGTTGGTTTAGTCGCCACTATATTAGATGAAATGAACACTTAAAGCAGTAGACTTTGAGTGAAACATTCAATTTCATAATGTTGGTGAGACTATTCTAATCAGTTGAAAATCTTAAGAGGAAAAAAATGAGGTTCCCTAAGGAAGAGAGAATTCTGCCTCCAAACTGCCTGGACTAGAGCTGCGACATTAACTTTCCTCTGGGTCTGCATCTTGTCAACCTGCCCTGCAGATTTCAGACTTGCCAGCCACACTATCACATGAGTCAGTTCTTTAAAATAAACTCTCTCTTCTCTCTCGCGCTCTCACGCTCTCACGCTCTTGCTCTCCACACGCATACACACACACACACACACACACACACACACAGAGTGTTGGTTCTGTTTCTCTGGATAACTCTGACTTTCAGAGTTTATATCCAGGTATTTTCACATAGATACTTCTGATTCCCCCAAAATGTATTACTCACATTTCCCAAACACATCCAACGATAAGAATGCCATTTTCGCTAAATCTATTTTTGTGTACACTTATCACCAAGACTAGCTCTATATATCTTGTCATTTTTCAAGATCCATCTAAAATATCATTTATCTCCTCGCTTTTAGTGATTCATCCAAAATATTGTATTATTTATCTAGTATACAATTTTATGGTACTTTATAATTCTTCAAAGTATTATATATTCTGTGATGTATTATAAATATTATGGTTATCTTTCTATCATTAAAATTTCACTATCTTTGCTGGAAGATAGAAAGCTCCTAACCATATGATGCCTATTCAAGCTTCTGCTCATAAGAGACATATTTCATATCCACTCACGTTTCTTTAACCAAGGCAACTTAGATGCCCAAGCCTATATAAAACCTCACCCAATACCTCTTGTATATAATGTTTAATTACCCTATTAATTTACTTAAATTATTTTCATATAGTATATTGCTACATTGGTGTCAGTTGCTAGTCACTGAACACAACTTGAGATAGAAAGTATAATGTGTGAAATTATTTTATATTTTCTTTGACCATGGAACCCAAGGACAGAAATGAGGGAGACCCCAGAAAGAAATTGGAAAGAGTAAATTAAATTCAATCGGTGTATTAGTTAACTGTGGCAACTATAACAAATTACCATAGACAGGTGGCTTAAAATAACAGAAATTTGTTCTCTCATGTTTCTGGAGGTCAGAACTCTGAAATTATTATTGGTCTGAAACTGAGGTGTTGGCAGGGCTAGGCTCCCTCTCTCTAGGAGAGAATGTGTTCCTTGCCTCTTCCAGCTTCTCGTGGCTGCTGACATTCCTTGGCTTGTGGCTGTATCAATCCTATCTTCAAGGTTAGCTTATTCAAACCTTTATCTTTCTCTTTGTGTGTCCAATCTCCCTCTCTCTCCATTTTATAAGGATACATGTGATTCCATTTTGGACCCATCTGGGATAATCTCTCCATCACAAGATCCTTAACTTAATCACATCTGCAATGATTACCCCCTCCTTTTTTCAAATATGAGATACCATTCACAATTTTCAGAGATAAGGATGTGGATATATTTTGGGAAACATTTTTTTCAGCCTATCAAAGAGTCAGTCTCTTTTTTATTATTTCTGTTTGATGTATGGTTCTCTCTCCCTCTCTTGCTCTCACTCTCACTCTGGCTCTCACTGTCTCTTACCCTCACTCTGTGTGTGTGTGGGTGTGTATGTGGGTGTGCATGTGTGCAAATCAACATTTTCTACTTCTTTATCCACATAATGGAGCAAAACTGAATAGCAGCTATTTCATTTTCAAATCACGTATGCATCAAGACACCTATAGGGACTGTTTCTGAATTCCAAATGCATGGAGGATCTTATAGTTTGAACATTTCTCAAGAGTCCACTCATGGTCTAATCAACTATTACCAAGTGAATGTTTTCAAACATGATTGCTAGACCTCTTCCCTTATAGAAGACCAATTCTGAAAGAAGAGTTAATGGTCATAAGTTGAACAAGCATCCTGAAAAGCATCTACTACATTTGTATTGAGTAAGGTGGTCAGGGGAAAAATACTACTATATTCAATAAATCTTTTAAAAAGACTTAGCATTTATTATCTAAACATTTCATAGTTTTCTTAACTTTTCTAAGTCAATACAGTAAAGTAATAGCAATCACCAAGAAAACTTAGTAATACTATTTCTGATAGATCGCTCCTTGCACGCCCACATTTTATTTTTAAAAGTTAGTAAGGGTGGTAAGCTGACAAACTCAGCTGTTCCTGTAAGTAGAGCATTTTGACTCATGTCAGAAATAGAGAAGTAGATGAACAATGAATTTCCCCTTTAGGTGTTGGAAAAGATATAGT
Organism: Aethalodelphis obliquidens; assembly: GCF_003676395.1. Lineage (NCBI taxonomy): Eukaryota > Metazoa > Chordata > Mammalia > Artiodactyla > Delphinidae > Aethalodelphis > Aethalodelphis obliquidens. The sequence goes on along the minus strand of NW_020837973.1, from coordinate 16,755,594 downwards.
TCATCAATATGTGATGGTCAGTTTATTGATTTATACCAAGGAGACATGTCAGAACACTGTAGCACTGTAGCAATAAGCTCAGCGGCAGCCCACATTGAGGTGATTTAGTACATGGTATCTCACACACACTAGAGAAACTCTATTTTAAACTTCCACCATGTATTTTTCTTTTCTGATAGAATTCCTTTGTAGTTCAGAAACATTTTAGCCAGGTTTTCTTAAAAATAATAGCACTGTATCTTCATATACTGTCTAAAAAGAACTTTTATCTTTTAGTTTTTGTTTTCACAATAGATTTGGGAGATGAATGGGTGAGTTATTATTATACAGGAAATTGAGGCTCAGAGAGGTGAAAAAGGTTTTTACTAGAGTAAACAGAGTGATGCTAAAATGGCTCTCTAAGAATGTTCATTGGGGAGAATAGAGTGAGTTGACACTGATCTTGAAGCAGCCTGTTGGAGACTGTGATTATGCCTGGGAGGCGAGGACAACCTCTCCTCCTGGGGAGACTGACCATCCAGAAATAAATTTTAGGACAAAGTGGTCACAGTGGTCAATGACTGTGATCTGAGTCACAGTCATTGTCCAAGTGTAGGAAGGGAATGGCTAAGAAGGAATCATGGTATTGAGGCTGAGAGCAGGAGTCCTCAAGAACCAGGGAAAATGAAGCAGATTGATGGGAGTGGTCTTTGTGAAGGGAATTCAGCACAATGATGAGTGAGAAGTTCCTGCCCCAGAAGCAATGAAGGAAAAGTTTTATCTGGCAGATTTAAAGAAATACTACTCATGGCATATGTGTTCGTGCAGCAATCTTTTTTCCCTAAAGAAAGAGCCATATAGAAACTTTAAATGAAAACACTCTGTAAGTGATTACAGAATAAGCCAGATGCACAATTTGAGAACCTATTTTTATTTTTGCTCCTCCAAATGGAATATGAGGATGTAAGAACCAAATTGTGGAAAAAACAGCCAGAACCCACTCAAACATATATTCTATATATAATATGAATATATTAGAGTATATGAAAGGTTTTATTCAAAATAAAACATAATGTAGAAAATAGAAAATCGCCTAGACAACTTCAAAAAAAGTGTGGACACAATTTTAAGAGAACAACTCTATTGATACACATACATCCAGAGTTGTATATTTGAGCCAATACTTCATTTTTAGTTACATTTACTCTTAGAGTTTTTCCAGAACTACAAATTTTGCTCTTCATAGCAAGCCAATTAAAACAATCTGTCTGGCACATTCCTGTGCTATATGCAGTGGTGTGAGTGTGGGGTGGCGGAAGGGATTCTTGTTTATTTATTGCACGTGTGTGGAAAACTTTATTTCTATACTTGCTAACACTAAATTCATGATACCTGCCTTCACACAATACAGATAAAAGATTACAAACCGTCTTCCTCTTGTTAATCCAGGCTCTAACCTCAGTTTTTGTGTTGAAAACTTCCTCATGCCCATAAATATGATCATTAGGCACCTGTCATTTATCCAGTTACCATTACAAACAGAATTCCATCTCTAATATTTCAAATGTAATAATGCCTCTTTCTTAAGTCTTGTACCAGATAGGTAGGACATAGTTATCAACCAAACTCTTCTGCTTTAGGGGCAATGCCTTGCTTTTCTATTAATTCAATACATATTTATCGAGCACTACCTATGTGGGAGGTGCCACCCTAGGTCCTTGAGATACATCAGTAAACAAAACTGACACAAATCCCTTCTTCCACAGAAATTATATTCTAGCATACTTTCACCAAAACACGACTTGAGTTCACACTTTTTTGTTACCAGATGAATCTGTCATCTTTGTAGAGATATAACTTAGCAAAGAGTAAAATGTATGGGTATATCTGAGCCCTAGAAGAGACCAAAGATTTAGGAAGTTTTTCTGAATATGATCTCTTTTAATCCTCACAGCAATTTTATTTTTCACTGAGGAGGCTGGTATTCAAAGTGATTTTGCACAGCTCGTATCAGATGTAACTGAGTTAGAGCCCCTGTTTTCTGCCTTAAATCTGGTTTCTTCAGATGCAAAGACATGCTGTGGCTGTTTTTAGCACAATTCTTTATCTTAGCTTACAAACAAGCACCACAAAGATATTGATCTACTTTTCTATATCAATGTAAAATACTCAATCTTACACATTTCCTATCGGACAAGAAACAAAAGTATAAATACTCCCTTTCAACAAATAAAAATTCTTCTTTGTCATGACTGGATTCTTCTTCTTGCCTCACCTTCCTCAAATATCCTCGGTCACTTCTGGAGGTTCCCTGAGGTCTCATCCCAAAAACTCTCTGATTTGTCCTTGCGGAGAGGCTACACTCTTTATGTTTTATATTTTCACATAAAATAATAAATCTATATTTATATCGGTCTGGGTGTTGTTAATTATGCACAAATTTCTGTTCCTTTGATGGTTATCACAATGCAAGATTGAAGGTGGCCTTTTATTCGTTTTCAGTATTGGTATGTAAACTCTCTGAGGAAACATATAGCCCAATCTGCATTTAGCCCACCAACCTGCAGGGCCTGGTGCCTAAATGGGAGCTCAAAATATGTCCTCAACAGTTCACTCTTGGATAGTTCTTTCTATCCTACTTGTGTTTGTTTAGATCCCTAAGTAGCAGGCAACAAGATGGGATTAAACGTGCAAGAGATTTGGAGCAGAAATGTCTGTGAGGGAAAGTGGAAAGCTGGAGGTGTGAGAAACAGGTTGAAACCCCATGAAAGAGAGGGGGAAGGAAGATCTTCAACTCCAAGTTTCAAAGTTGTCAAGAGCCAGAGTTTCCGTCTGGAACAGACATGTCTCATTATCCCTGTTGTCCTGGAGCATCAGCTGGCTGCAGATCATGGAAAATACGTCTTTCAGCATTATCATGGAGTGGATTTCAGAGCATAGCAGCTGGGGCTACTGGCCAATTAAATTCTTTGCCAAAGGAGATCTGGGAGACACAATGTCCAGACTGATGCAGGACCCTTGAAGCATCTCCTTCCACTCCTAACTACATCATGTGTATTCCTTATATATGTATACTCTCTATATACATGTGTTCCATGTATATTTCTTATACTTACCTCTTTTGTGTCAGTACCATAGACTGTTGTCCCCATGTATTTTGTAAAATAAAATATTTGAAATTCTATAAATATGAAAAATGAATATTAATACAAAATATAATTTATATATTTAAATATATAAACACAGACACATTATTTAATTTAACTTTGGTTAAATTTCATTAGCTCATCATTTTAAAATATTAAAGAAGAATATAAAGTATTCTATGATGATTAGAGAGTAGTATATGTAGTAACTTCCACAATTAAATACTTTATGGTATAGAAATAAACTTTTTAGGCATATTGTAGGAAATAAGTACCTTCCATTCATGTAGGTTTAGGGAATTGTCTGGATATTCTCACGAGGCGTAATGTGCTTTTAAAATAGTCTAACATTTGCATTTGATATATACTATATATGTTATGTTATTTGATATCTTCAGTAGAATCGCCTAAAACTATTAACAGTAGTAGGGAACTCATTATAAATTGAGGCATTTAAATGATAATTATTAAGCAAATAGCAATTCAATATTAAGCAGCCCTGTAGGGAAACTATTGGTATCGGATAAACACATTTCTGGAACTCAAAAATTCCCTCAGTTTTAGGAATTAATAGTTTCTCTATGTTTAGGTGAAGAATCTGTTTTTTCTTTATTGAATACCTGATGATATTCAATGAAATATGATATTTTATAGACCATTACTAAAGAATCTCTATTATTCCAGGGTAGAATTCTCATATTCTTCAAATTCGTCACAAAGAGCCACAGAGAAACAGCAAGGCAAGCTAAGAAGAGTGACTTCTCTAATTTTCAAGGGCATACATCTAATGACTCCATTTAAACTAGCTGAGTGTAGGCATTATATTTGCTAGGGACAAATCCACATATTTATGGATGGTGTTCCCTGAAGTTATAAAACCAGCAACACGTGGAACAGAATTACTTTGAAAATTCTTATACAATTTGGAGAATACAAGAAACGATTTTACCCTTTCCACTTTTGCTTTTTTTCTAATGAAATTTCCATTTCTACATGCTTCATTGTGGGAGGGGTGAGGGATAAACAATGCTGTTTCTAAGTTTTGTGCTGATGGTGAAATTATAGTAACAACCATGGACATTGTTTTCAGCTTGGATATACCAAGATAGTACTGATCTTAACAAAACACTTTTGAACCTTCAGTTTTGTTGTTTTATTTTGGATGTTTAAGCTAATTTCACATGCCAGAACTTTCTGCAGCAACTTACTAACAGGGGAAAAGCAGAAATTCAGCCTTGCTATTCAGCATGAACTTTTCAATGATTCTGTTTTCTGTATGATCTTCAGAATTTTCCTCCCATAGCTGGAGACCTGCTGAGATGTGTGTTTAAGTGCAGGAGTGCAATATTAGCCTCGTACAGCAGGAAGAGAAAACTGTAGGTTTTCATGTTTTTAAAGTCTTTTCTTCTAGGATGCTGATTGCAAGCTGATGGGTAATAATTTCCATCTGGTTGCATCTTGCACCTGCTTTACACCCCCATTCTCATCTTTCTCTTTGAGGAGGAAAGTTTTTGCTTTTCCTTACAAGAGTGGTTAATATCTACTGTATGAATACAAATAGTAACAAACATGTGGGCTCGCAGAGTTTTAAACAAAAACAAGCTTTAATTAAAAAGCAGCTGAAGTCATGAAACTCTACTTTTTTACTAGAAAACAAATATGAAGAATTCCTGTGAGTTAATTTTGTTTTATCTAATCCTTCCTAAAGCATCAATGACTTGGAACCTCTTGAGAAGGGTTTCATAATAACTTACAAATTAAATCAAGTTGTAGTTAATTTTCTTGCACATAAATGCTTTTGGAAGAAACACCTGGGAGAATAATACAAAAATCTCACAAATAAATGATGTTCCTTTCCTGTATGTGTGCTTTGCACAGATAAAATGTTAAAAATTCCCAATTGACCTTACACTTTAGACTAAATTAGGGGTGGAGATGGTGGGAGAGTATCTGGATTCCATTTGGATTAGCGTTCACGACTGCACGATTTTGCTGTTCAGACAAATCTTGTGATGATATACCAACTGTTTGTTTGCTGGGCAGTGCCACTCAACAGTAATTCAAAATATTTGTCAACTTTTATATGAAAATGCAAATTTTCTATGTGAAAGGCAATTCTGGAGGACCATCAATATAGCAAGTAAATGATGATCGTTTGAATACTGAATGGTGAGATCCAAGGAAAACCAGTATTGCAAAGGTGTTGAATGAAATATATTCTCTTCAGTCAAAAAGTCTATTTGCTTATAATTAGCTAAAGCTGGTCTGACAATTTTTCAAGAACAGTTTTAGATTCATTAATACGATTCAGACTATTTTCTCTTATGTGAAATAAGCAGAAAAAAGCACAGGGTCTGTCCAAGAAGACCCAAAGGTATCGCATTATTAGTACTCAAACTAGTTGCTATTATGCTATAGTAATGAAAGAAATATAATAAAAATCACTAGCTACTTATAACATACATAATTCCATGAACAATGACTGTATTTTTCATATTACATTAGAGTCTTGCCTTGCTTTATAACCATCAGCTATATCAGTGCCTGGCATAGTAGCAGTTATGAAATAAATGTATAGTGAAAGAATGAATGTGCACTTAAAGGGCATGCTTTAGCTTATTGTAAATTAACCTCAGTTTACATTAACATAGCTTGCCCTAGAAAAGTTAATATATGCTCTTCTGCTCCTTACAATTTCTGTACATTTTCTTTCTGATTTTCTACCCTTCATTTGTTCTTTCAAGCAAGATAGATAGATAGATGACAGATAGATGATAGATAGATAGATAGACAGATAGATAGAGATGGAGTATTTCTCTGGAGTCTTGAAAGCAACCAAACTCAAGTAAGACAGATAAGACACAGAAATGGATACTTTAACTGTGGTTAGAGTTCAAATTATTTTGAGTAGCTTGATGATGGGACCATAAATTCAGTTGTTGAGTGGAAGAATAATGGGTAGGAACATCTATCACAGGTGTGTTTAAGGTATGTTGAAGAAGGGCCTGGATAGATATAAAGGAGATAAGGAGGTATTGAAGGAGCCAGTTGAACAGGATGCAAAACCTTGTCTCAAATTTTGTTTCAAGAGAAGTAGAGGCAAAAGTGAATTGATTTCAGCAAAGGAAAGCTCTCTAATAATTAGATTGGTCCAGCAATGCAAACCAGTGCTTCAGATTTTCATGGGCTCTGCCAGAAATTTTACAGGGTTGGAAATGGGAGGCCACATGCAGTGATGCTTCAGAATGGATGAGTATGAGTCTGATCATTTCCAACCTTAAACTGAGACGTCGTGATGCCAATACATAGAGCATAAAAATGAGTGAAATATTCTTACGGAATATTTCAAAACTCTTTCTGATCATTTATTGATTGATTTGTTCAGTTGATAAATATAAATTACATGTTTAGTAGGCAAAAGTGGAAACTTTTTATTATAACACAAATAATTGTCAGACTGTGTACTTGGGAACCTGATATATGTACTTGGTCCAAGGTGGCACATGGAGAGACTAAGCAATTCCACCTGGTATGGTATGGACATATTTGTTTTCCAGTATTGAACGATGAGCCTTTCAGCAGTCTCAGCCACTGGTCAAATGGGAATAGAGGAAAGTGCATTTCTTCCAGGGGGAAACACAAGTACAAAGATAGAAAAGTTTTTTTTTTTCTTTTTAGCTTTATATTTCTATTTATGTTTTTAAACCATACCTTAATCAATATACTGCTTGCAAATTTTAGAAGGCAAGTCTAGAGACATACACAGAAACCTTAAATGACATACTAAATTGTTTGAATTACATCCTGGAGATGACACGTAGTTAATGTTTCCATATATTGTAAAAATTATATTACTGTAACAGATACATTTAGTAAAGATTTCATAGCGGCTCCTTTAAATAGTGAAAATGTAGTGTTTAAAAAATTATTGCTTCTCTTTACAATTTATGATAAATACAAGAAAAGCTATTTGAAGAATAGTTATTAATAGACATTTCTACAATATTTGAAGTGAACTCTCCCGTTTATATTTTTTAAATTATCTCTTAAACAAAAATTAGAATACCATCACGTAGCCACTTTAGTTTCTCAACATTATTTTTCAAAAAAAATATTTTATAATTAAAAAAAACAACTTGCAGAAGTTCCCTATGACTTCATTTTTAATGTAGTGTACTTTTCAACTTGCTGACATACTACTCTATACTGATGACATTCATTTTTTCTAATTCTTTTTAATAAGTTGATCCTTTCTGGGAATTATTTGCATAAAAAAAATGAAGTAGGATTACAGAGGAATTAGCAGCAGTGCTATTAACATACACCCCCAACATACACACACACACACACACACACACACACACACACTCACACACCCTTCCTGTGGCCTCACATTTGACATCAGAAGAGGAACATTTATTTTCCTTCACTAATAATAGCAAATTAAAAACCAAAAGCAGCAGGGAAAAAACTGTTAATTGTTCCAGTTATTCCTTAAAGAAATCTAAATACCTGTGTCTTAAATATTATCTATTAAACCAAAAATAATGTGTTTCATGAAGTCCCATAAAATTTTGTTTGGGTAAGTATTCTAGAGCACAATCACCAGTTAACCAAAAGAAATTAGAAGTATTTTAAAATTCTTAATAGCACCACATCTTATAATTCTGTTCACTGCATTTCTAAAGTCTCTCCCATTTTAATTTGCATTTGCTTCTTCTAAATCAACATGTTTTGATCTTGGGGTAAATGTTGTTTATAACCTGAAGGTGATTATAAAACTACATCCTCCTTATTACTGAATAGATCTTCAATTTAGAATCAGTGCACTCAATTTATCTCCACTAGATCTAAACAAATACTGTACTATAAAGGTCAGATTTGACTGGCACAAGTAAACAGGTAATCTTAATAAAATCTCATTAATAATAAACATATTTTCTACCTTCAGTTTGTGAGTGAAGTTGCTTTTCAGAAATAATTGAAGGGAAATTAGTCATATTTCCTTTTTCTTGGTATGTCTTGTTTATCAGTGCAAAATAATTTGTTTAAAATGAGGTCAAATCAGAGAACTATTTTTTCCTTGATGTGTAGCATAAGCATGAATTTTTGTGCTTTAATTAGCAAGCCTATTTGGAAGAACTATGAATTCAAGGCTCTAGAGGTAGACATGAGGATAAAAGAGCTGTTAGTTATGCTTAAATATTATGCATATAAATTTAAACATAAAACAAGTTTGATTAAATGATAAAGCTGAAAAGAAATAAAATCAAATACCCTTCAATGGTACCATACTAAGAAACCAAATCATTAAAAAAAAAAAAGTTTTTCTCCAAGTGAAATATGAGTTTAATAAAATCTAGGTATGTTTCAAAGGTTTTATTTTCAGGTCCACTTTAATTGTGGTTAAAACATATTTTTTTCTTTTGTTATTTTTACAAACAGATCCACAGGTATAACTTTCCTTCTGGCGAAGTTGCTGATTTCCCTGCCAAAATGTTTTTTCAGATCTATAGCTAAACAGCTCATCCCCTCTATTAAACTCCAGTTTCCACCTGTGGCCTTCATTGAACTGCAAACATCATTTTATCTTCTATTTGTCAAGTCACAAGGAACATATTGGGTTGTGTTTTGCCATTTTTCTGCTAAGTTTCAGGCAATCATTAATTTAATGGAATATTAGCAAAGAAGTAATTTAGAAAGATAAAATTGGTTAATTGTGCTGTCATTAGCAAAATGTAAGTGTTTTCCCATCTTTTGAGCTTTATTATGATAATTCTCTTTAAAATTAACATTTTAACTGTGGTGCAGAAAAGGTGTGAGATGAAGACTCCTGTTTGTCACCAGAGCGAAGTATATATCCTAAAATTTCTGGAGGAATTGAGGGGGCAAGCTGAAAATGTTGGATATCCTCACCACAGCCCCAAATTTATGAAAATAAATCTCTCATCATCTTTGAGGCAGAACCCATCATTTTCTCTTACAGGGAAGACAGAATACTGCTTACTGGAGTCAAGACTGGAAGAGGATGAAAATCATGGGATGTTCTTCCCCATAGACTTCCAGGCCCGGGGAGCCCACTTCTAATCAACCATATAATTCAGCAGCATCACTTGTTTCTTCCCTGGGTCAAAATAAGCATCAATGGATGTTTATTAGAGTACAGAGTCTGATAATTTACATATCTGTACATTGTGTAACACATAGATGATTCCTTGACTCTTTGACTTTCCAACACGCCTCATTTTCTTTTGCTTCTCAGACTCTGTAAACTTTTTATTCTAGCAACTCTACCCCCTCCCAATATACAACATAACCCTGCCCCTTCTCCTCTGCTACACATCTATCCCTTCACACACATTCATGGATTTTTCATATGTGTAGGTTCCTGCAGGTTCTCAGGTCGGAGGCAGAATCCTGGTTTTCTGTGTATGGAGAAGGGTGGAGAGAAGGGGGCTTTAGAAGCCACTTGGATCCCAGCTTCGTAGTGAAGACTGCTAGTTTCCTCCTGAATCCCCTAAAGGGCCGCACAGCCTGCCATCAGGGAATGTGACTTTGCTTTTGATGAACTTGGAATCTACTCTCACATGGGAAATTATATTTCACCTGTTAACCTGAAATTTTTTCTCCTGCTCCTAGCAAAATCATTACTCAGTCTTATTAGGTCAGATCCATGGCATCTAAATTTTTTTATCTTTCTTAAAAAAGTAACAGTTGCTTGCTTCATCATTCTGGACCTTCCACTGCTTCCAGGACACAACACATTCTTGTACTTGTTTCTTTCACTAGTTATTCCTTCTCAACCACTTGTGCTGATTCTTTTCTAATTTTTCCAGATGTGAACATTATAGGGTCTCAGGATTCAGGATTCTGAATTTGTCTTAATCTATCACATTTCCAGTGATCTCATACAGACTTATGATAGAGTCATATACCTTCTCTGTGCTAATAAATATCAGATTCTTTCTACAAAACTAGACTCATATGTAACAGCTCAGTCAATGTCTCTAATATGGTGTCTAAAAGGAATCTCAAGTGTAAACTGATGGCTACACACACACACACACACACACAAACACACACCACTCTCACCTCATGGATCTTGCCCCTTCTTCTCAGCACGAGGCAATGCCTCCATTCCTCTTATTGGCACTGAAATGCTTGGGGTTATGGATGCGCCATCTCTTTCTCTCACACTCTCTTGGCCAACCCATCAGCAAATTGGAAGCCCTAAAATCAAAACATATACCATCTTATTAACTAGTCTAAAGCACCATAATCTTTCAACTTGATCATCCTTATAGCTCCTACCTCATCCCCTTCCTCTAACTTGCCCTCCTCCAGACTGTTGTACTCAGAACAATCCTTCTCAGGCTTAACCTAATTCATTTCACTCTTCTCTTTAAAACCTGAAGGTCACTAAGTGTGAAAGCCTGAGTCTGGCATACAAGGCCCTGGTCTGTATAATCTGCCTCACTTTCCTCACCTTGCATCAGTCTTCCTTCTGTTCTTTACACCAAGCCTACCCTGTGTTTCTCCATGTTCTCATGACTTACCAATTTCTTGCTGTTACTTCTGTGTGCAGTGGCCATTCTCTACATACCTGTGTTGACTTGAGACTACTAGATACTTCTCCAGCAATGATGGATTTATTCTGGCACAGCAGGGAATGCATTTCAGGGTCTACCACCATGGTCAGTCACATGCAAGTCCCCACAGGCAAGGGAGAGCACTTTGATAGAGGGGAAAAGGAAGTTGTGAGGGCCATAGTAAACAGGGTCCATGGCTTTTCATTGGCTGAGTTCTTGTCCAGAAAGGAGTCTTTCTTCTTGCTGTTGGGCTCAGCTATAGTAGCAAAGTATGAGAGCTCCCTCTCTGGTGTCCTGACTCTATTGAATTGAGATTTCTGCTAATTAATTTTTTACACCTGCATGGCTTCCATTCTCATTTCTTTTAGTTCTCTGAATTCCACCACTCACTCCATTGTCACTCTTTACCCAGTATCTTACCACTTTATACCCATTAACATCATCATCCAACTCATAAGACATTCATTTATGCATTTGTTTATTGTTTATGATTCCTCTAATTGAAAGGAAAACTCCATGAGAGGAGAACTTGGTCCGTTTTGTTTTCTGTCATATCTGAGCACCTAAGTCAATAGCTGGTGCTCAATAAACATCTTTGTTCTTAATGCTGAATTTAAATGATCCCTGAATGTATTTTTATTAAAAAGACCCCTTTCTTTAGCAGAAGATTCTTCTGACTTTATCTTTGTCTAAACCTCTAATTGCACAAGGACTTTGCAATGATCTTCTAGTGGTTTCTCTTTGTTCTTTAAGTTTTATTTTGGTAGAAGATTAGGGTGACCGTAGCAGGAGGAAGGATTGATTAATACCATCACATGACTAATATTATTGGGCTGGAGGTGCAAATCAGGATGATATTCTTTATTTCCAAAAATACTCAAGGTTATTCTTTTAGGAACAGATTATTTGTCAGAATGGCTGCTGCAACTTGTATTCTTCTTGGTTCATAAAATAAATTAGTTAACTATCTTGACTATAGCTGGTGCATCTGGAGCCAAGAGCGCTCCACAAAGAGTCATGTACAACACACAAATGCCTCTAAACAATTAAAAACAACAACGTCAAGCAGCAGCAAACCAAAATGAGACAGGGCAATTCCAAGCAGCCATCAATAATAATGTAGAACTTGGTAGGGAAAAGAATTGAGATTATATCACAAAACACCTATGAATTTCAGAAAACTCTTTTTAAAATGTTCCTCTTTTACCTCAAAGTTCTTCTCATTAAGCCTATTCTACATCACCATCTCCCATTTTCCCGGCATCTTCTGTCTGCTCTCAACTTCTCTCTAGACTGGCTGCTCTAACTTCTATTCCCTTATTAAATATTCCCCTTAGAAATTAATGTTATGATTATTGACATTTTTTCTTAAGTTCTTACTTCTCTTACTGTTTTGACAAGAAAGCCTCGTGAAAACTTTTGCATTGACCTTATTATTTTCTAGCTAACCCATGAGGTTACTATTGCTAATGACAGTTTTGAAATGCCTTTTATTGAAATACTTTGATCAAGAGCTACTAGAGCTATGTTTCTTTAAAGCCATTTTCATTACTTTATTGTCATGCCTCATGTATCACAGCTAAATTCTGAAATTAGACACTTGGCATCAGAATGCAATCATTCTGCCAGAGACAGAAGTGTGAAGTGGTTTGTTGTTTTTGTTCCGGGGTAGGGAGAGAAATGTTGCATGTTTTAAATACAAATTGCTTTCAATAAACTTGCAAACTGAAATCACAGGGTTTTTTTTACAGATAGAGAACAAAAAGAAAAAGACTCAGGACTAATATGTTGGCTGAAAAGGAATTCCCCGGTGGTCCAGTGGTTAAGACTGTGTGCTTCCAATGTAGGGGGCACAGGTTCAATCTCTGGTCGGGGAACTAAGATCCCACATGCCACGTCGCGAGGCTGAAAAAAAAAAAAAAGTAGCGAATATGTTGACTGAAAATAACAGGATCCCAGATTAGGGAAGATGCATATATTTCTTCTTTCAATAAATGGGAATACAGTGGCATCTTATCACTGAAAAGAGATGCCAGCAGTTTATCTCCTAAATGTTCCAATATGGTGAACTCGACTCAGTATTTCCCAGAATGAAATAAAATCTTTAGAAACATTACTATTTAATAAAATGAAGAACTTGTTAAAATATCATTAACATATTAGAAACATTTGTATTCACGTCTGCTGTAAAAACAAAAGAATAAGTTCTCCAAGAAACAGAAAGAACTAAGTCTCCAATGACTACATTGTGTCTTATTTTAAGCCAACACAGCCTGTTTTGCATGACAATAGTAACTAAAAAAAAAAAAGATTCTAACCACACTAGGCTCTCAGTCTTGGGGCACATTTTCAAATTGGACTAAAAATAATATTTGCAGTACTCACAGCACAATTCAGTTTGAAATTCTCCCACAAGTATAATTTTACCTCATCAAAATTTCAGCCAACAACAAAGGATATATACATGTGTATGTGCGTATTGGGAAAGAGAGAATATGAATAATTTGCATTATGAAGAATTATTATATTGCTTTTGATATTAACTATGTAGGGGAGTTAAATTTGCCACCCCAAACACTCTTTGGCTTGCAGTTTATTTCAAGCTGAAAACAATCAAGGCTCAAAAGATTCAGGAAGATGCTTTGACCTACCCACTAACTGCCTGGAAGAATTTATTCATTTAATAGAGCTAGCACCAGAGTTACCTGCAAAGAATCTGGGCTAAGTGTGGTGAGGGAAACTCAGCAGGGCCCAGAGATGAGTCCACTCTTGTGTCCCATTGTCTCTTCAAGGCCCAGCAAACATTTGTTTACCAAACATTTGTTTACCATCCCCATGTCAATTGCCTCTCTCCTCTTTGAAGTCCTAAACCCCTATCCCCTTACACTCTCTGTCCTTTTTAGTTGAAGATTATATTTAAGGTGAAGACATTATTCATTTTAGTGAGTTACTTAGCTTTCCTGGGTCTCTCTCACATATACATGTTTTTAAACTTTTGTTTGATTTTCTCCTATTAATCTGTCTCATGTCAACTTAGATCTTAGACCAGCCAGAAGAACCTAGAAGGGTAGAGGAAAGTTTCTTCCTTCCCAACAACTACTAACAATAATATTAAATTATAATTTTGTATTTACTAATTTACTATAGTTATAACTTATCAGTAAAGCAGTATTAATTCTTCATACATTTGGCTAATTATATGACAGTGTTTGACGGTATACTACCATGTCAATGAATAGCAACGTGCCTTAAGAGAAAATATAGTTTGGTCAAAATTATAGCAAATATAAAATAGAATAAAGTTCTCACAGCTATTAAAATTTCAAGTATAGATTTCATTCAAAATATATTTCCTTCACTAAGGTGATTTCTGTGACCCTATGTCTATTTGAATTCTTTGCTGTCAGAACAAGAACTCAGTATTAGTTAATAACTATCCATGCAACCTCAAGTAATCACCTTTTCCTTTAAAGTAAGAAATAACTATTATACTCTACTATGATCTCTACTACTCTGATAGTAGAGAGAAACTGATCTTGTCTTATGAAACTGCTAATTATATTTAACCCTTGAACAACATGGGTTTTAACTGTGTGTGTCCACTTATACATGGATTTTTTTTTTTTAATACTATAGTACAATATGGCCCACAATTCATTGAATCTGCTGATTTGGAACAGAAATGGAGCAGTACCCTGTGGAGGCCTCCCAGGTACAAAAACCTTTCCCTGTCCTCAGTTTCTTATTTGCACCGGGGATTAGCCTTATTAAAGGCTTCAGCCTCCTAGACTTTCCTGAGTACCAAAGATTAGATTCAAACAGTTGCTAATCATGGAAGTAAGGGAATGCAGAAACCAAGGGGGAGCAAACAAGAAACACTAGTGCAGGTATTAAAGAAGGATCCTGGTTTCTTCTCAAGGGATATACATAACAATATCCTTGAGTTCTTCTTCAGGAACAAAGGTCCCACCCAGATGGAGGATGGTAACTTCAGACTGAACACAACGTTCCTGCAGCACGGACCTATTACATCACTACCAACCAATCAGAAGAAGGTCACACACCCTTTATCCCTCACCCTATATTTTGCCTATTAAAAACTTCTCCCTGAAAACCATTGGGGACTTCAGGGTTTTTGAGGATGAATCACCTATTCTCTTTGCGTTGGGCACACGAATTTGTGTTTGGTAACAGAACCGTGGATCCGTGGATACAAGGAATCATGGATACCAAGGGAGGACTCTAAGTTATATGCAGATTTTTAACTGCAGAGAGAGTTGTCGCACCTAACCCCCATGTTATTCAAGGATCAACTGTATTTATAATGACAGTGGCTTTTATTTATTTATTATTTTACGTCTTTATTGGAGTATAATTGCTTTACAATGGTGTATTAGTTTCTGCTGTATAACAAAATGAATCACCTATACGTATATGTATATCCCCATATCCCCTCCCTCTTGCATCTCCCTCCCACCCTCCTTCTCCCACCCCTCTAGGTGGTCACAGAGCACCTAGTTGATCTCCCTGTGCAAAGTGGCTGCTTCCCACCAGCTATCTACCTTATATTTCGTAGTGTATATATGTCCATGCCTCTCTCTCACTTTGTCACAGCTTACCCTTCACACTCCCCATGTCCTCAAGTCCATTCTCTAGTAGGTCTTTGTCTATATTCCTGTCTTACCCCTAGGTTCTTCAAGACATTTTTTTTTTCTTAAATTCCATATATATGTGTTAGCATACGGTATTTGTCTTTCTCTTTCTGACTTACTTCACTCTGTATGACAGACTCTAGGTCTATCCACTGCATTACAAATAGCTCAATTTCATTTCTTTTTAGGCTGAGTAATATTCCATTGTACATATGTGCCACATCTTCTTTATCCATTCATCCGATGATGGACATTTAGGTTGTTTCCATCTCCTGGCTATTGTAAATAGAGCTGCAATGAACATTTTGGTACATGACTCTGAATTTTGGTTTTCTCAGGGTATATGCCCAGTAGTGGGATTGCTGGGTCATATGGTAGTTCTATTTGTAGTTTTTAAGGAACCTCCATACTGTTCTCCATAGTGGCTGTACCAATTCACATTCCCACCAGCAGTGCAAGAGTGTTCCCTTTTCTCCACACCCTCTCCAGCATTTATTGTTTCTAGATTTTTTGATGATGGCCATTCTGACTGGTGTGAGATCATATCTCATTGTAGTTTTGATTTGCATTTCTCTAATGATTAACGATGTTGAGCATTTTTTCATGTGTTTGTTGGCAGTCTGCATATCTTCTTTGGAGAAATGTCTATTTAGGTCTTCTGCCCAATTTTGGATTGTGTTGTTTGTTTTTTTGTTATTGAGCTGCATGAGCTGCTTACAAATTTTGGAGATTAATCCTTTGTCGGTTGCTTCATTTGAAAATATTTTCTCCCATTCTGAGGGTTGTCTTTTGGTCTTATGGTTTCCTTTGCTGTGCAAAAGCTTTGAAGTTTCATTAGGTCCCATTTGTTTATTTTTGTTTTTATTTCCATTTCTCTAGGATGGGGGTGAATAAGGATCTTGCTGTGATTTCTGTCATACAGTGTTCGGCCTATGATTCCCTCTAAGAGTTTGATAGTTTCCGGCCTTATATTTAGGTCTTTAATCCATTTTGAGCTTATTTTTGTGTATGGTGTTAGGTAGTGATCTAATCTCATACTTTTACATGTACCTGTCCAGTTTTCCCAGCACCACTTATTGAAGAGGCTGTCCTTTCTCCACTGTACATTCCTGCCTACTTTATCAAAGATAAGGTGACCATATGTGTGTGGGTTTATCTCTGGGCTTTCTATGCTGTTCCATTGATCTATCTTTCTGTTTTTGTGCCAGTACCATACTGTCTTGATTACTGTAGCTTTGTAGTATAGTCTGAAGTCAGGGAGCCTGATTCCTCCAGCTCCGTTTTTCATTCTCAAGATTGCTTTGGCTATTCGGGGTCTTTTCTGTTTCCATACAAATTGTGGAATTTTTTGTTCTAGTTCTGTGAAAAAATACCAGTGCTAGTTTGATAAGGATTAAATTGAATCTGTAGATTGCTTTGGGTAGTAGAGTCATTTTCACAATATTGATTCTTCCAATCTAAGAACATGGTACATCTCTCCATCTATTTGTATCATCTTTCATTTCTTTCATCAATGTCTTATAATTTTCTGCATACAGGTCTTTTGTCTCCTTAGGTAGGCTTATTCCTAGATATTTTACTCTTTTTGTTGCAGTGATAAATGGGAGTGTTTTCTTGATTTCACTTTCAGATTTTTCATCATTAGTGTATAGGAATGCCAGAGATTTCTGTGCATTAATTTTGTATCCTGCTACTTTACCAAATTCATTGATTAGCTCTAGTACTTTTCTGGTGGCATCTTTAGGATTCTCTATGTATAGTATCATGTCATCTGCAAACAGTGACAGCTTTACTTCTTCTTTTCTGATTTGGATTCCTTTTATTTCCTTTTCTTCTCTGATTGCTGTGGCTAAAACTTCCAAAACTATGTTGAATAAGAGTGGTGAGAGTGGGCAACCTTGTCTTGTTCCTGATCTTAGTGGAAATGCTTTCAGTTTTTCACCAGTGAGGACGATGTTGGCTGTAGGTTTGTCATATATGGCCTTTGTTATGCTGAGGTAAGTTCCCTCTATGCCTACTTTCTGCAGGGTTTTTATAATGAATGGGTGTTGAATTTTGTCAAAAGCTTTCTCTGCATCTATTGAGATGATTATATGTTTGTTCTCCCTCAGTTTGTTAATATGGTGTATCACATAGATGGATTTGCATATATTGAAGAATCCTTGCATTCCTGGGAGGAATGTGCTGTTGGATTCTGTTTGCTAGTATTTTGTTGAGGATTTTTGCATCTATGTTCATCAGTGATATTGGCCTGTAGTTTTCTTTCTTTGTGACATCCTTGTCTGGTTTCGGTATCAGGGAGATGGTGGCCTCGTAGAATGAGTTTGGGAGTGTTCCTCCCTCTGCTATACTTTGGAAGAGTTTGAGAAGGATAGGTGTTAGCTCTTCTCTAAATGTTTGATAGAATACGCCTGTGAAGCCATCTGGTCCTGGGCTTTTGTTTGTTGGAAGATTTTTAATTACAGTTTCAATTTCATTGCTTGTGATTGGTCTGTTCATATTTTCTATTTCTTCCTGATTCAGTCTTGGCAGGTTGTGCATTTCTAAGAATTTGTCCATTTCTTCCAGGTTGTCCACTTTATTGGTATAGAGTTGCTTGTAGTAATCGCTCATGATCTTTTGTGTTTCTGCAGTGTAAGTTGTTACTTCTCTTTTTTCATTTCTAATTCTATTGATTTGAGTCTTCTCCCTTTTTTTCTGGATGAGTCTGACTAATGGTTTATCAATTTTTTTTATCTTCTCAAAGAACCAGCTTTTAGTTTTATTGATCTTTGCTATTGTTTTCTTCATTTCTTTTTCATTTATTTCTGATCTGGTCTCTATGATTTCTTTCCTTCTGCTAACTTTGGGGTTATATTTTGTTCTTCTTTCTCTAATTGCTTTAGGTACCAGGTTAGGTTGTTTATTTGAGATGTTTCCTGTTTCTTAAGTTAGGATTGTATTGCTATAAACTTCCCTCTTAGAACTGCTTTTGTTGTATCCCATAGGTTTTGGGTTGTCGTGTATCCATTGTCATTTGTTTCTAGGTATTTTTTGATTTCCTCAGTAATCACTTTGTTATTAAGTAGTGTATTGTTTAGCCTCCATGTGTTTGTATTTTTTACAGATCTTTTCCTGGAATTGATATCTAGTCTCATAGCGTTGTGGTCAGAAAAGATACTTGATACAATTTCAATTTTCTTAAATTTACCAAGGCTTGATTTGTGACCCAAGATATGATCTATCCTGGAGAATGTTCCATGAGCACTTGAGAAAAATGTGTATTCTGTTGTTTTTGGATGGAGTGTCCTATAAATATCAATTAAGTCCATCTTGTTTAATGTATCATTTAAAGCTTGTGTTTCCTTATTTATTTTCATTGTGGATGATCTGTCCATTGGTGAAAGTGGGGTGTTAAAGTCCCCTACTATGAGTGTGTTACTGTCGATTTCCCCTTTTATGGCTGTTAGTATTTGCCTTATGTATTGAGGTGCTCCTATGTTGGGTGCATAAATATTTACAATTGTTATATCTTCTTCTTGGATCAATCCCTTGATCATTATGTAGTGTCCTTCTTTGTCTCTTGTAATAGTCTTTGTTTTAAAGTCTATTTTGTCTGATATGAAAATTGCTACTCCAGCTTTCTTTTGGTTTCCAATTTGCATGAAATATATTTTTCCATCCCCTTACTTTCAGTCTGTATGTGTCTCTAGGTCTGAAGTGGGTCTCTTGTAGACAGCTTATATATGGGTCTTGTTTTTGTATCCATTCAGCCAATCTGTGTCTTTTGGTGGGAGCATTTAGTCCATTTACATTTAAGGTAGTTATAGATATGTATGTTCCTATTCCCATTTTCTTAATTGTTTTGGGTTTGTTATTGTAGGTCTTTTCCTTCTCTTGTGTTTCTTGCCTAGAGAAGTTCCTTTAGTATTTGTTGTAAAGCTGGTTTGGTGGTGCTGAACTCTCTCAGCTTTTGCTTGTCTGTAAAGGTTTCAATTTCTCCATCAAATCTGAGTGAGATCCTTGCTGGTTAGAGTAGTCTTGGTTGCAGGTTTTTCCTCCTTCATCGCTTTAAATATGTCCTGCCAGTCCCTTCTGGCTTGCAGAGTTTCTGATGAAAGATCAGCTGTTAACCTTGTGGGGATTCCCTTTTGTGTTATTTGTTGTTTTTCCCTTGCTGCTTTTAATATGTTTTCTTTGTATTTAATTTTTGACAGTTTGATTAATATGTGTCTTGGTGTATTTCTCCTTGGATTTATCCTTTATGGGACTCTCTGTGCTTCCTGGACTTGATTAACTATTTCCTTTCCCATATTAGGGAAGTTTTCAACTATAATCTCTTCAAATATTTTCTCAGGCCCTTTCTCTTTCTCTTCTTCTGGAACACCTATAATTCGAATTTTGGTGCATTTAATGTTGTCCCAGAGGTCTCTGAGACTGTCCTCAGTTCTTTTCATTCTTTTTTTCTTTATTGTGCTCTGCAGTAGTTATTTCCACTATTTTATCTTCCAGGTCAGTTCTCCCTTCTTCTGCCTCAGTTATTCTGCTATTGATCCCATCTAGAGTATTTTTAATTTCATTTATTGTGTTGTTCATCATTGCTTATTTCATCTTTAGTTCTTCTAGATACTTGTTAAATGTTACTTGCATTTTGTCTATTCTATTTCCAAGATTTTGGATCATCTTTACTATCATTATTCTGAGTTCTTTTTCAGGTAGACTGCCTATTTCCTCTTCATTTGTTAAGTCTGTTGGGTTTTTATCTTGCTCCTTCAACTGCTGTGTGTTTTTTGTCTTCTCATTTTGCTTATCTTACTGTGTTTGGTGTCTCCTTTTTGCAGGCTGCTGGTTCACAGTTCCCATTGTTTTTGGTGTCTGTCCCCAGTGGCTAAGGTTGGTTCAGTGGGTTGTGTAGGCTTCCTGGTGGAGGGGACTAGTGCCTGTGTTCTGGTGGATGAGGCTGGATCTTGTCTTTCTGGTGGGCAGTTCCACGTCTGTTGGTGTGTTTTGGGGTGTCTGTGGACTTATTATGATTTTAGGCAGCCTCTCTGCTGATGGATGGGGTTGTGTTCCTGTCTTGCTTGTTGTTTGGCATAGGGTGTCCAGCACTGTAGCTTGCTGGTCGTTGAGTGAATATGGCTGCTGGTGTTGAGATGGAGAGCTCTGGGAGATTTTCACCATTTGATATTATGTCGAGCTGGGAGGTCTCTTGTGGACCACAGTCCTGAATTTGGCTCTCCCACCTCAGAGGCACAGCACTGACTCCTGGCTGCTGCACCAAGAGCCCTTAATCCACACAGCTCAGAATAAAAGGGAGAAAAAGTAGAAAGAAAGAATTGGTAGAAGTAGAAAGAAAGAAAGAAAGAAAGAAAGAAAGAAAGAAAGAAAGAAAGAAGGGAGGGAGGGAGGGAGGGAGGAAGGAAGGAAGGAAGGAAGGAGGGAAGGAAAAAAAGAAAGAAGATAAAGTAAAATAAAATAAAGTAAGATAAAATAAAATAAAGTTATTAAAATAAAATATAATTATTAAGAAAAAATATTTTAAAAAAATATGGACAGATAGAACCCTAGGGCAAATGGTGGAAGCAAAGCTATACAGACAAAATCTCACACAGAAGCATACACATACAAAGTCACAAAAAGAGAAAAGGGGAAAAAATCACAAATCTTGCTCTCAAAGTCCACCTCCTCAATCTGGGATGATTCATTGTCTATTCAGGTATTCCACAGATGCAGGGTACATCAAGTTGATGGTGGAGACTTCATCCGCTGCTTCTGAGGCTGCTGGAAGAGATTTCCCTTTCTCTTCTTTGTTCTCACAGCTCCCGGGGCTCAGCTTTGGATTTGGCCCTGCCTCTGTGTGTAGGTCAACGGAGGGCGTCTGTTCTTCGCTCAGACAGGATGGGGTTAAAGGAGCAGCTGCTTTGGGGACTCTGGCTCACTCAGGCCAGGGGAAGGGAGGGGCACGGATTGCGGGGCGAGCCTGCGGCGGCAGAGACCGGCATGACGTTGCACCAGCCTGAAGCGCGCAGTGCGTTCTCCCGGGGAAGTTGTCACTGGATCCCGGGGCCCTGGCAGTGGCGAGCTGCAGAGGCTCCCCGGAAGGGGGGTGTGGAGAGTGACCTGTGCTCACACACAGGCTTCTTGGTGGCGGCAGCAACAGCCTTAGCGTCTTATGCCCGTCTCTGGGGTCCGCGCTTTTAGCCGCGGCTCGCGCCGTCTCTGGAACTCCTTTAAGCAGAGCTCTTAATCCCCTCTCCTCGCACGCACCAGGAAACAAAGAGGGAAGAAAAAGTCTCTTGCCTCTTCGGCAGCTCCAGACTTTTCCCGGACTCCCTCCTGGGCAGACATGGTGCACTAACCCCCTGCAGGCTGTGTTCATGCCGCCAACCCCAGTCCTCTCCCGGCGCTCCGACCAAAGCCTAAGCCTCAGCTCCCAGCCCCGCCCGCCCCAGCGGGTGAGCAGACAAGCCTCTTGAGCTGGTGAGTGCAGGTCGGCCCTGATCCTCTGTGCGGGAATCTCTCCTCTGTGCGGGAATCTCTCCTCTGTGCGGGAATCTCTCCTCTGTGCAGGAATCTCTCCGCTGTTTCCTCCGCACCCCTGTAGCTACGCTCTCCTCCGCGGCTCCAAAACTTCCCCCTCTGCTACATGCAGACTCTGCCCGCGAAGGGGATTCTAGTGTGTGGAAACCTTTCTTCCTTCACGGCTCCCTCGCACTTGTGCAGGTCCCATCCCTATCCTTTTGTCTCTGTTTATTCTTTTTTCTTTTGCCCTACCCAGGTACATGGGGACTTTCTTGCCTTTTGGGAGGTCTGAGGTCTTCTGCCAGCGTTCAGTAGCTGTTTTGTAGGAGTTGTTCCACGTGTAGATGTATTTCTGGTGTATCTGTGGGGAGGAAGGTGATCTCCGTGTCTTACTCTTCCGCCATCTTCCTGGAAGCCTCTATGACTGTGGCTTTTAGCAAGGGGCACTATTGAATTCAGTCAGATATTAGATTGCTATTTCTGTATACCTTGTAATTATCTTACAGTTTTTGCCATGTATAATGTAAAGCTTCTCAAAAAGTGGCTGGCACAAAGCAGGTGCTTTAATAGAGGAATTCTCACTAGCTTTTGAAAAATAAATCCCCATATCTCCATAGCTTAATCCATTAAAATGTATTTCTTGCTCACCTTGAGGTTGGTGTACATAAGCCTACCTTCTAGGATAGCTTTCCTCCAAGGGGTGACTTTGGCAAATAGGCTTTTTCCATTGGGCAGTTTCTCCATCTTGGAATTCTTTGCCTTCAATATTTGGATAAACACGGAGCGTGCAAAAATTTTCTAAGGGTCAGAATTTGAAGAATTTTATATCACTTCCCTCCACATTGCTTTAGTCATAGTGGTGACATAGGCCCACCCTAATTGCAAAGGCGGCTTGCAAATGTAATTCCCCTGTGCTCTTGAGGAAAGGAAACTAGACTTTGAACATCCATCTAGTTCTATCCAAATAAAAGAAAAAACTTTTTTTTTTTTTGGATGAATCTCCCTTGTTGAGCCTGTTTCCATACAAAATGCCTATATATTAGCTAGGAGTTCCTCTGAACCTTTGATTCATAGAAGAAAGAATACTTAGGAGAAGGAAAAAAAAAATTATGTACTAAGGTAAGAAATTAGCTCTGTTTTGCTGGTTTCTTTCCTTTTCTTAAGAAAGATGGTATATATGGATTAATACAATAGAGGGAATTAAAGAAGAAAACTATCACTATTATGTAAACTACAGTTATATAGATATTTTCTTACTTGAAACCATTTTGCTAGTATTTGAGCAGTTAAAAGCAATGACCAAAAAAGATTCAAAAAATTACCAACCTAACCCAATTGTTAATTCCTAATTAATAAAAATAGGAATCTTTTATCCTTAATTTGAGACATCAAAGTACTAGGAAAAAAATTAGAAGACAAATCTGCATGCAAGTTAGACTTTTATTCCAAGGAAGATAATTTTTTCAAACATCTTGTTGCTTGGCTTTGAATAAACAGATCTCGTTAGGGTAAAGTGTTACTGAAGGCAAGGTTGTGTGTCCAACGCATAGTGAGGCCAAACTGAAACAAAGGAATTTAGAGCAGAGAAAGTTTTATTGCAGGGTCAAGCAAGGAGAACCATGGCTCATGCCCAGAAACCCCAAACTCCCCAATAGTTTTCAGGGAGAAGTTTTTATAGGCAAAATTTGGGGTGAGGGATGCAAGGTATGTGACTCTCTTCTGATTGGTTAGTGGTGAGGTAATAGAGCGGTACTCCTGGAATCTTGTGCTCAGCCTGGAGTTACCATCCTCCACCTGGGTGAGGGCCTTACTTCCTGCAGAAGAACTCAAAGATTTTGCCATGTATATCTCTTGAGGAGAAACCAGGAGCCTGCTTTAACTGTCATACTATTGTTTCTTGATTGCTCCCCCTTTGTTTCTGCATTCCCTTATTTCCCTGATTAGCAACTGTTTAAATCTGCTCTTTGGTACTCAGGAAGGTTCTAGGAGGCTGAATGAAGCTTATTTCCTACAAACAAGAAATGGGCACATGGAAAGGATTTGTATCTGGGAGGACCCCACAGGGTCCTGCTGGGTTTCAAAAATATAAATGCATTTTCAGTATTCTAGATTATCAATTCTTATTCATTATTCCACCGTTTTCTGGCTTGTGAAGTTGATATAAATATTAGCTAAAGGAATTGGTCTTATATTTCACATTCAAAACCCAAATCCCTAAGGGTCATTGATGTAATCTTTGAAAACATATTTAGTATTTTCAAAAATGTAACTAAAATAGTATACTCACCAAAACGTGAGCTAAATGGCTAAAAGCACACATTGCTATCATCTGGTAGATTTTGCTAAGTGGAAGTGTTGCAAGAGGATAGAATGAGAGAGAATGGTCATGTCCCAGGTCTCAGGTGAGTTCCCGAGAGGGGCTGCCAGCCAGGTGAGTGTGCTGGGCTTCACACAGGAAAGAATTCAAGAATGTGCCATGGTAAAGTGAAAGTGAGTTTATTTAGAGAGATACACATTCCATAGACAAAACTGGTCCTTCTCAGAAGGTGAGTGGTCCAAGGGTATGGGAGTGGTTAGTTTTTATGGGCTGGGGTAATATCATAGTCTAACAAGTGGGAGGATTATTCCAACTATTTAAGGGAAGGGGCAGGGATTTCCAGGAATTGGGCTACTGCCCATGTTTTGGCCTTTTATGGTCAGCCTCAGAACTGTCATGGCATCTGTGGGTGTGTCATTTAGCGTGCTAATATATTACAGTGAACGTATAATGAGGCTCAAAGTCAACAGAAAGTCAAGTATTTTGCCATCTTGAGCTTATTTGGTTCTAACCAGTATTTGTCCTATCCTCAGTGGCTGTGCCATTTTTTTAATGATTGTGCCCTACCCCCTTCCCTCCTGTCTGAGAAACTCAGATTAACACCTATATCTATAGCTAATCCAAGGTTAACAAGAACAAAAATAAGCAAGCATTAATTTTGTACATCATATATTTGGTAGATAAGTATTCAAAAGTGGGTTCCATCGAGGAGAAAGTCTGGCAGTTCTCGGCCTCAGTGATGGGAATTACATTATTTTCCATTTGTTTTCCAAAGGCATCTATATGGCAACCTGACATGGAACAAAGTCTAAAAGTTGAGAGGTAACATATATGTTTGTCACGGTCTCTCCTTCTCTCCCTCCCTCTCTCTCTCACTTAATGGTGATTCCAGCCTAATTATCTACATTATATAATAATATTGAAAAACATAGGGGAGGAAAAATAATTTTCCCTCTACAATTGTAGGTTCTTGGCTGAGACCCTCCCTATAATAAAAGATATTAATAGGAGAAAAACCAACAGAAGTTTAGTAACATTTATACCTCCTGTATACATGGGAGGGACGCAGAAAAACTGAGTAACTCCCTGAAATGGCCTAAACCTTTACTTTAAATACCACCTCCAGGTAAAGACAAAAGAATATCTTGGAGTCAAGGGAATGGTGGCAGTTATAGCTGGTTACAAGGCAAAACACAATAAAGGAGGGTATGGATTTTTATGCAGATTTAAGTCAGTTGCTTTCTTCATTGATAAGAGGTTTTTAGTGTTTAGTCATCCTTCAGAGAGGGAAGAATCTTACAAAAGAAGATTTCCCTTCTAAGTGTAAATATCTCTTACAAAAGGGGTAACTTCTCCATTTTGAGAGCTTTTCCTGTGCCTGCTGTTTCTTAAAAATAATCAACCTAAAATAATCCTTGTGCCAAAGAAGCATATTTTGGGGTGTCAGATTCTGCTCCCCTTTAAAAAACATACCGGAATGTTGCTTCATTTGCTAATACAATTGTCTAATTTCAAATGACTTTACCAGCTTTGCATTTCTAAGTGTCTAGAAAAACAACCAAGCCTTTTTTTTTACTCAGAAACGTGTCTTTATCATTCAAAAACCTCTTTGAAATGGGAAAAGAGCAAAGAAGGAGATGAATAATTAAGTCTTTAAGAAGACAATCTGTTGTTTTTGCAAAAACAGAGGGAAAAAGAAAAAAAAAAGACTAAGGTAACTGCCTCCTAAATTATCATGCTAAGAAATAAGAAAAACTCAAAAAGCCTATCCATCCTAGCCTTCAAAAGCAGCATGCAGAGGCTTAAGTGGGACCACCGGCTTGAGAGGGTCTGGATGAAAGCTACCTGGTAAGCAGGTATTTGCCAAGACCGGCAGCTAGTTCAGCATTGGCACATGTGCCCCACTCCACTGCTTTTGGGCATATAGTGTCAACATTTACGTCTATTGTTTTGAATGTAAAGCCTTTATCAGTTTAGCTCCTTTTCATACTTAAGTCTTTGCGTTTTTACCAGTGTGCCTGCTGGAGCTGAGTTGCAAATTAAAAGTGTTATTTTAAATATAGTGACTATGTCTCACCCAGAACATTTCTCACTAGGAACTCTTTCTAGTCAAAAGATGTTTACTTCTAATGTGCATCCTTAGAGTCTTTCTTCAGTTGTTTTTAGGACTAGTCTTGGTTACTATTCCCATTCTAATCATAAAGAGCCAGATTGTTCTATGCATATGTCATTATTCATTCCAGCAATATATACTGGACACGTATTGTATGGAAGCCCCAAACAGGGCATTGGGGCTACAGCTGAGTGTACAGGAAACCTACTTTTCAGCTTCATGACAGTAACAGTCTATGGAGGTAGATGGAAGATTTGATGTGTCATAACAGTTAACACTTGCTCACAACTTACTAAGTGCTAGATACTCTTCTAAGCAATTAATCTGGTTTATATGATTTATAGCTGTCCCTCCATATATCAGCAGGGAATTGGTTCTAGGACCCACTGCAGTTATCAAAATCTGGGGATAATAGTTGGCCCTCCATATTCAAGGATCTAGAACACATGGGAATTTTATGTCATTCTATAAACATTTAGTTTTTGTTTTGTTTTGTTTTAGTCTGAGAGAGATGGGAGGTTACTGGAGTATTTTAAGCAGACTTATATTTTAAGAGAAAACATTGGGAAATCCACTGATACACTCTCATTCCCTCACCTTACAAATGTTTGCATCATGACCTAGAAGGACTAATATGTTTCCCTACAAAACTGGTGACAGAGCTTAGATTAGCACCTATGTTTTCTGACTCTTGCTTATACACTGTATCCTGAAACATTGTTCCTCTTCATTACATCACTCAGAGAGATCTGTGGACAGCAGCTGTTCAATAGTTGTGATTTTTAATTAATTACCACTGTTCCAAGATGTAAGTGTAATTTAACGTGCTTCTGAAATTCACAAAAATCATCTATATCTATACCCGTTTCTATCTATTCATCTATATATACATATATGTGTGTATGTATAATCCCATATAAATAATATATAAATAATATGGGCATACATTACATATGCATAGAAATATACAAAGTATAAATATGTATACAAAGTGTTATATTTAATATAACATTAATTAACATGATATTGTTAAATATATGTGTGTATATGTGTGTGTATTACACTTAGAGAATTATCTATATGTACGTATATGAATTGTATCTCAAAAGATCCACCGCCTCAGGTCTCAGCTGAGGCCAGTTGAGTCTTAGGGTCTGAGAGCAAGACCTGAATGTTAAAGCTAGTTCCAGGTCTGAGCCAAGTGATTCTAATTTGCCCCAAGCTTATAAATACTCACCTGGGAGCAAAGAACAGCTAGGAGAAAGTCAGTCGACAGAGGCTTGCGGCAGTAGAAGAGAGGTAGTTTAATGCAACCTGCTTTCCCGTCTCTAAAGTAATATTTAATTTTGCTAACATTTATTTTTCTAGGTTTTCTTACTTTTGGTTCTTTTGGTTGCCACAGTTACCACGGCAAATTCTATATTAAAAGTATAGGAACTTTATATTTTCCACAAATATCTCAGCTGAAAGTATTATCACTCATCTACCTTGTATTTAATTTTCTTGTGTTCTCTTTTCAAACTGCAGTCATGAGTGTTGCTTTTACAAATCCTTTTGGCCAGTGATATGTGAGTCTGATTTCATTTTCAAGAGGATATTTGAAAGCATTTCAAGATAATTGTCAGTTTGAAGAGCACTGTCATCAAATATTGCGAAAACAGAGATGATTAAAAAGAGAGACATGTTTCAGTACCTTGCTTAAAAGCCAATAGTTTGATGAGGGCTGTTACAAAGAATGCTTGTCTGTACTGAACGGACACATGACACAGCAAAACAGGCATGGGATTTATGCAAATGTAGTGTCTAAGGCATTGAGTTCCAGGGATGGTCAGTCTGGGTACTAGAAATTTGCCTGAAAATATTACTGTGTAACAGTCTTGTTGAGAAAGTTTTAAGCACTTGCAGGATGTTATGTTTTTGTTTTATTTTAGAACGTAAGACAAAAAAAACTTACTAGTTAAGAACCAATGTACTAATGCTCTTTGTAGGGAGGCATAATTAATTTTGCCCCTTCTTATTTTTCTAGTTACAGGTGGTTTACAATATAATCTCTCAGCTAATTTAAAGAAGTTTTCACAAACCCTGCCCCATTTTCATTGCCTTCCCAAGAGCCTCTCCTTCTGTTCCTCCTCATTCTACCTTTGGTTTTACGTTTCTGAACATCCACAAATTGGTGTCTGCAGAGAGTTGAAAGTGAGTGGATTCAGGTGGTAGATCAAGAGGAATGGGAGAGGTAGTCTCAACCTCAGTTAGACCCAGGTGCTGACCCAAAGCTCAGTCCTATCCTCACATGAGTCTGGTGCAAGTTCTAACCTGTAGACCTCTGGTCCTCAGGCCCTCAGCTCAGCACATCTTCATCCAACCCATGGCAGACACTGCATTTCCCGTTGTCAACTCCAGTGGGTGATGACACCATCTCTGCTGACGGTATCCGTTGAGTTTTCTGGGAAGCTTCTGAGAACTTGGGGAAGAAGGTAAGGGCATGGGAATCATGCTACAGGGGGCTTTAAGGAGAAACAGAGCACAGATTAAATGTCTTCTGTTATTGCCACAAGTACATTTCTTATATCCAGCTCAATTATGAACTCTCTCTCACACACACAACCGATAATACCTGGATAAAATCTCAGCACAGTTTTTATGTTTACTTTTTCAGAAGTTCAGAAATAACAGAAGTAAAACCAATGAGTCACTGAAGTAGTAATTAGTACTGGTTTATTGTGCACACCCCAAAAATACAGTTTGTGAACTGGGGGTGCTCAAACCAATACATGAAATAAAGCTCAGGGGTATATTGTCTTAGAGCAATTTTTATGGTGAGAAGCTTATGACTGTTTATTCTTCACAGTGATTGCTTATAATATTATAATTTTCCTAAATGATAGGGAATTGATTAGTGGTTACTTCATATAAATTTTGGCAAATTGTTTTGCTTGTGATTTCCAGAGGCATAAACAAGATATGACCCAGTTCAAGTTAGGCTTGTGAAATAAACTGAATTAAGCTTTGCTTGTATGACTAAATTGTTTTTGGTCTGCTTAAGGAAATTTTCAAGGCTGGTCTCCATTTCTTTTTGATGCTAACAACTTCTAGTTCTTTCCATTTAAGAAACTGATGTAAATTTTGGCAACACAAGATGGAGGTTCAGCTGTTTTGTTGGTAATCAGTTCTTCTATCATATTGACTTGTGGTCTGTCCTGTGGAAACTTCTCAGTCTTGTTTTTGATGGTTAAAATTCCACACTTACAGTCATTATCACCTGTATTTCCATGGTTTCAATTAATGATATTCCTAGTGTAATGCTTTATGGACCCTAGCAATAGTGCAAGGATAGCAGGAAGAGTGGAAATAGCAGAATCTCTTATGTCTTCTTTAAGTTGCCCTGTGGCCGAGGCCTGAATGTGCTGGTAGACTCATTCCTCTTTTAAGTTTGTAATCCGTCGGTGTTCTGGAAGGTTTGTAAACTACCACAAACTTTACTAAATGAGAGAGTATCTTTCACATTGCACAAAATGAGTCTCTGGTGAGTGCTTTCTGAATCAGCCTGTCAACAATTCTAGTGGTTGCAGCAGTCTACCATTTTAGTCTATAATGACACCTATCCTGTTAAAGGCAGAAAAAAAATCTCACTTTATATAAAAGTCATTATCATATGATTATATAATTACTCCCCTCAATTAGAATTATAATTAGGTAATTATTTCTAAATGTATGAAAGTATAACATAAAATTCATACTAATAAGTATCGATAAATGACAGATGTCCACACACTTTTTTTCCTCAGTACAAATAATAGTTGGGGGGGGTGGCATGAAGCACATTAAGATATTAAGTACCTTTTGAAAGATGGAGAGTAAATAGCAACTGGGGAGAGAGGATCAGAAACTGGAGGCTCAATGTACAGCAATTAAGACTAATTTTAAATGCTATGAAGTTACTTTCTGACATAAACACCTAAGCAAAACTCTAGCACATGAGGAAATATTATTTTTTGTTTTTACCAATATCAGTTTATGTTATGGTAATAAAAAATAGCCAGAGGGAAAGTCTTTTTTAAGCTTAAGGGACACAGGTGTAAGAAATGGAAATTAAAATAAATATTGCCAGGTGGTTCTAATTGAATTTAGGGTTTAATGGTAGAGTTTATTGTAATTGGAACTCAATATAGGTTTCTCCTTGAGCAAAAATTTTGAAACTCTATCCAGAGAAACAATTTTTAAAATGAAAATTTATACTAAACAAAGAGTTACAAGAACAGACAAAAGTTTCAAAATTATATCCCAACTGCATACCCAAAGAGTATTTCCTCTTCCTCACATTTGTATTATGTATTTATTAAGATTCTCTTTTCTTGGGAAAAGTCTTTCTTTATTGAGAAATACACCTGAAGAGTAGAATATTTCCTCCAGAGATATAAATGATAATCAAAAATTAGAAATTTCTTTAGTCAGAAAACTAAGAAACTATATCTAATACATACAAAGTAATCCCTTTTAATATTTTATGAAGACTTTACCATTGTTTGATACATAATAATTATTACCTCAATTAGAAATTAATGAATAAAATTGGTTATTACCCTATGGGCCATAATTTTCTCTGATACTAGAAAAATGTTGTTAAAGAAAAATTAATAATACCCCCAAGTAGATAGGTATAAAATTTATGTGGATAAAAAAATATAAAAATTGGTGATAGTAATTCCTTTCTGAAAACAACTGAATTTTAAAAAGAATAACCCTTTATCAAGAGTTAATAAGCACTCAGACCATTGTCTTTATTTTGGTTCATGTCAAAATGACTGTAGCAACAGGAACGAAACTGGAAAAATTTCACTGCTACGTAATTCAGTTTTTCTTAGAATAACATAGGCATCAGAATGCTTAATGAATGAACTATAGTAGTGTGTTCTTAGAAGCCAGGATTGTTAATATCTACAATCACCCAACATGTGATTATATCATCTTTTATAAAGAAAATTGGAAATCAGTGGAAAAATGGCATTTTGGTGTAATTGAGATTAAGTTTATTCACAGAGTGTTTTGTTTTCCTTATGTGCTGCCAGACATCTGGATAAAAACTGAATATTTTAGCGAAATATTAACATCTTTCCAAGTGTCTAAATATTGACTTGCATTTTATGTTTCACTCTAAATATTTGATGAAATTTAGTATTATCCACAAAATATAATTTGTTGTCTCTTTATCTTTGAAGTTATTTTGTCAATCTAGCATCCCACAGTTAGGATACTCTCTGATTTGGAAAGAGAGTAAATATTTGATGGAATTTTAGAGTTGGAAAATATGAAAATAATATTGGCCCACCATAATATCTGTGGCTAATAATTTTAAGAATTAAAAGGGTCATTTTTCTGAATCATATGTGGTATCTGTGGCTGAGTATAGCAAGAACCCCTGTCTTATGCAATAAATGTCCTTTATATTCTTCACAAAACAGCCCTAAGCACTAAAATCATTAAAATTAAAATTAGAAACTATGCAAGGGGCTACCAGTAGTCCTCATTACTGGGTAGCACATTCTTTGAAGTTCTAGTAATCAGAATAATAAAATAAAATAAAGTAAAAATTTGAAAATAAGAGATAAAAGGATTTATGTTTGCAGAAGATATGATTTATCATGCGTATCCAATAAAACCTCTTTGGAAGTATAGAAAAATTTAATGATTAAACTTTATTAAAAATCACATTTTATCTTTTCTAACTTTACTTAGAGATGAAAATGGGAAATATATTCCATTCCCTTAAATGCAGAATAAAATAAAGTAGAATTACAGTTAACAAGTTGGCACAGAACCTACATAAAGTAATTGTACAATGTAATGGAAAGATAAAAACTAGGTCAGAATAAGTGAAAAGTGACTCTACAGTATCAGGAAATATGAAGCTTGCTATCATAAAAGTCTATTTCCCTAAAATTAATATATAAACTAAATACATTTTGAATAAAATTACAATAGTAGTTGTGTCTTCAGATAAAATAATCTTAAGTATGTGTTAAAGAATAGATATCTGACAACCATAAAAACTTGAAGAGTAACTCTCAAAAGTGTTGTTTTATTAGTCATTGGAACATATGACAAATCCATCTTAGTACTGTATTGATGGAAAACATGCAAGTAAAGCAGTCAAACAAAATAGAACATCCTAAAATGGATTACAATATATATAAGTGTATATAAGTTGAAAGCCATTTTTTTTAGTGAAAAAAGCCATTTTTTTCCAGCCATTTTTTTTTGTGTGTGCAATGGAACAGGAAAATGGTCTATTGATCTAGAAGAGGTTTGAAGATTTATATTAAAAAAAAAATCGAAACAAAAGTATTGCAAGAAAATCTAGGAGAAATGGTTC
Organism: Aethalodelphis obliquidens; assembly: GCF_003676395.1. NCBI lineage: Eukaryota > Metazoa > Chordata > Mammalia > Artiodactyla > Delphinidae > Aethalodelphis > Aethalodelphis obliquidens. The sequence continues at coordinate 16,722,927 of NW_020837973.1, read as the reverse complement.
ATGTGCAATCAAGAGGTAGATAAGTCTCGAAAAATTAAGACTGAACAGCCCTTCAGGAAACATAGATATGTGTGTAAGTTTTTAAAATGTTTGTAAGACCAAATATACTATTGAAATAACAATGCTACATTGAGTTGGTAATATGTGTATCATACATAAGAATGACAAAGAATTGCCATTTATTCCACACAAGAGCTTTCATTTTCTTAAATTTAAAGCAACCTTTGTAAGCAACATATAGTTGACTTTTATTTTTATCTATTCTGATAAATTTTGTCTTTAACAAATGGATATATGTCATTCACCTGTAAGGTAAATCATGCTATTTGGATTTATGTGTTTTATTATACTATTTGCCCCATTTGTTTTATTCTTTTATCCAACATTTTCCTCTCATTTTTGCCTTCTTTTGAAGTAAATTTCCCCTTCCTTTAGCATTTTAGTTGTATATCCTTTATAGTAAAACATAACTTTTTTTTTTCTAGTAATTAACCTAGAGATAACAAAATGCATAATTGACTTCTTTGGATTAATGTGAATATCATTTTCAAGAAAATGCTGACATCTTAAAACAATGTATTTCTATTTAACATTACTATGCCTTTTAATTCTATTTTAAACTCATATACGTTATGTTTCATAAAATTAAAATTTATTTATATTTTCACATGTATTTGTTTTTCTTTTCTCTTCATTTATTTCTGTATATGTATACTTACTTCTGGTATACTTTTTCTTGGGCCAAGGAAGTTCTCTTATAGTCTATTTTAATGTATGACTGCCATTGTTCTGAAAAAAAAATCTGTATTTTATTTCACAATTAAAAACACTTGTGCTAGGGATGAAAACATAGGTTGGCACTTATTTTCTTTCAGAAATTTAAAGGTATTTTTCATCTGTCTTTCCAGTGTTTTTTTTTTAATAGCCTATTGTTCTTTTGATGAAATATACATGATGGGCCTAGGTGTGGTTTTCTGAGTATTTACCTTGCTTAATACCTTTTAACAGCTTTGGGAACTTCAGGACTTTTTCTCTTCAGTTACTGCTTTTTTCCCCATTCTCTCTCCTTGCTTCTTGAATTCCAACAACGGTTATTAGATCTCCTTCTCAAATCACTCTTTTAAACATTTTTACTCTTTTTGCTTTTGTTTTTCAGCCTGCACATTTTCTCTTGATCTACTTTCCAGTTCACTATTCTTCTATCATCTTCAATCTGTAATTAAATAATTGATTCAGTTCTTAACATGTTTTGTTTTTTAGTTAAAGAATTTTCATATAGTTTTTTCATATAGACTATAGTTCTTTTTTTGTAAATACATCCTTTCAATAATTTTGAACATATTATTCACAGTTGATTAAAGTCCATCACTGATAACTTCAAAATCAGAATTATATGTGGGTCTGTTCCTATTGCCTCTTTATTCTCTTAGTCCTGGCAATTTTGAAAAAATATAGAGGTCATGAATACTACTACTTTTTTCTACTGAAGATTTACTGCCCTAATGTCTAGTGGACAGCTAGACTTATCTATCCCTTTATTCCTGCTTAGTCAGGCAACTCTCAGATACTTTCAGTCAGATTTTTTCTTTATAAGTTCTTATTGTTATAAAGTTCTTATTGTTATCATTTGAATAAGAAAATTAGCTAGGTACAAAACAACTGACCCTTAGTGTTTAATTCTTAGTATTTCGTGTAGAAAATCTGAGTTTAATGCAGTAACACCAACAAGTATAGTTTAACATAATGCTGATATTATTGACTTCTTAATTAATTCCATGTTGCATTCTTCATGTAATGTATTCCAAATAATTATATATTCTTATATTATTTTGCATATTAAGTAACTAGAGATCACAACGAAGAATACATGGGAGTTATGGGTACAGAGTTTTAGTTTGGGAAGAAGAAAAAGTTCTGAAGATGGATAGTGGTGATGGTTACACAACAGTGTCAATGTACTTTATGTCATTTATATCTACACCTATAAAAATGGTATAAATGGTAAATTATATATTTTGCCACAATAAAAAGTACAAATTTAAATCGGTAATCAAGAAATTAAATTTAACATGATTTTTTTTACATATAAATACTGCATTTTATTTAAGGATTCTGCTACTATGAATTATATCTCAACCAGATTTATTTTATACTTTTTCTGTGAAAATATTACATATGTTAATCTTTTCAGTGACATAAGCATTCATCTACTTTTTTCAAGTATTTGGGTGTATATATAATAAAATGCTACTACTATGCATTGGGGAAATCCATAAAATTAAATTATACTTTATTTGCCAAAATATGGTAAGTAAAATAAAGATTAAAAAAAACCAAAACTAATGATTGATGGGAAGGAGGGGGTCATAGGTGAAAGGGACCTTGAAAGATATACATAAATATTTCCATGATAATTTAAATTCTTAATACCAATCAGAGAGAATAGTTTACCTCCAATAATGGTGTTAAAATTTATAAATCATTTTATTAAATGCTCAAACATTTAAAAATGTATTTAGAGATATATCAAGAGTAGGCCATTGAAAGATACAAAATATTTTCTTTTTAGGCCATCTTTGTCATTTCACAATTTCAGCTAAAATGTTGTACACCTTTCTTCTCCATTTATGCTTCAAGGATAATGCCTTCTGGTCTATTTCCCTGATTCAGCAAAATACAAATTCCAAATTCTGTAAAACAACGTGGGAAACAGACTTTTATGTCAGTTTCAAAGGGAGCACTATCTTTTCCACTATAGTGGCAAGCATATTTTGCATCAAGATGAGTCGTGTAAAGTGATAATCTACTATCCAAAGGCAGGTGCACCATTTGTTTTTAACCTACCTAAATGTTGCCAGATACTTTGTTGTGCCCCCTGTTGAAATCATTCTGTGATGCTTTACACTGATGCAGCACCTTGCACTGAAAGAAAACTGCAATCATCTTAATAATGAAATCCCTTGACAGTATTTCAATCAAGTAGATTAGCAGAAAGAAATCAATATCCTCCTTTTCCTAAGGTTCCAAAGTTACATGGTGAGGCAGCAAAACAAAGCCTCTTGATTTGACTATATCTTTTCTCCTAATCATTGTAACTTCACTTTTGGCTAGGCATAACCTGGGCTCCTTTGCTTAATATCACCAAGGTACTAGGATATTTGTTATTTCTACTGAAAAGTTTTATTTTTTTAAAATTTAAAGTATCACCTTCTCTTCATTTTAAGCAAAGCCCTTATTCAAGTCTTACAAAAATACAAAATCAGACATCATTATTTAATTATAAAAACTTTATATGATAAATCTAATAAACAGAACTGGTGATTGTAATAAATGAATAAAGAAATCATTGGCCTTCTGATAGTTCAAGTAAATTAGCAATTATAAGCTAAACAAGATATCCAAAATTGACAGAACTCAAATAGACTATTCTAAGCTGTAATAATTGTAAACATATTTACATTTTTACTTTAAGTACTTTTTGCATATTACAATCTAACTTTTAAAAATTCAGCTTCCTTTCACTTTTGTATTTAGATTGTGATTTCTGAATTGTTGAAGATCATGAGTATCTTTCAGTTTTCTATTTTAGAATTGGCTCCATGGCACAGATTCATGAGTTTGAAAGGGAAGCACGTTCATTTTTGATTCTACGTCCAACTTTTTGGAACTGCTTCCCTTAAACAATCTCAAATACACATATTTCAATACACTAACATTTTCTCATGGTGTAACACTTTTACTATTTTCAGTAATTCGCTGAGATTCTTTGTAATGACTATCCAAAGATAAGTCATTTAATAAATATAGTTCTCTCCAGAGGTCTAAATTAAGTCCACATTCGTGTTTTTTTTTTTTTTTTAATCATGGTCCTTTTTTTTTCATAGTTCACATAAGATACTTTTTTTAAATTGAAGCATAGTTAATTTACAATGTCATGTTAGTTTCAGGTGTACAGCAGAGTGATTCAGTTATATATTTTATATATATATATATATATATATATATATATGTTTGTTTCCTGTTCTTTTTCAGATTACTTTCCTTTATAGTTTATTACAAAATATTGAGTATAGTTCCCTGTGCTATACAGTAGATCCTTGTTGGTAACTATTTTATATATAGTAGTGTGTGTATGTTAATTCATCCTCCTAATTTATCCCTCCATGCCCCCTTTCCCCTTTGGTAACCATCAGTTTGTTTCTATGTTTGTGGGTCTATTTCTGTTTTTTAAATAAGTTCATTTGTATCTTTTTTTTTTTTCAGATTCTGCATATAAGCAATATCACATGATATTTGTCTTTGGCTTACTTCACTTAGTCTGATAATCTCTAGGTCCATCCATATCACAGTCCTTATTTTATAATCTTTTATTACTTCCTATATTCATTTAGAGACCTTTTCAAATTGTCACACTCACTCTAAAGTACCTAAAGACTATATTTAATCTATTGACAAGCCAAATACTTCTCTATTTTTCAGAGCATTGTTAGTCACCATATAGACAAGCTTTGTCACTATCAAGTTCACTTTCTGGAAATAACAATAGGAACATTGGAAAAAACGATCTCTCTTAACGATCACCTATTAAACTACTCCAATGTCATGATGAAACTCTTAACAAGTAATGTGGCAAAACTGAACTAATTTTTTAAAAGAAAAGAAAATAAAAAAGTATTTCACAGGCAGAAAATTTTTATTAACTCAAGTCCTTAGGATCCAACTAAGGATATTTGGCCACTGTTCTGCTCTAGGGAGGTTTTATGATAACAATAAAATTGTCATAAAATAATATGCCAGGCAAAGCAATGCTTTGTATAGCTTGTGCCAAAATCTTGATAACTTTAAAAATTAGAACCAGATTAACATGAACTCTGGGTTTTCATTTTTAACATTTTTCACGTAGATAGCACTCATTCCAAATGTTAGTATGGAGTGTTCAAAATAAAATGCAACAATTGCAAATTAAGTGCACTTATTTTGGGGCATTTGATTTGTTGATTTTGCAAAAGACTGGAAGAAATATTTATGTACATATATTTCAACTGTTTAGCATAAGAACCAAACTGGGAAGAAAATGTATGAGATAATTATCCAAGATTTCCTATTACAATTACACTAAAGAAATTTGCTATTAGGTCACATGACTAACATATAGTTTAAAAAACAAAGATTCAGGAAAGTCTACAGAGACAATTCAAATGTTCTATTTTACCATGGTACCATGTTGTATTTTACACTAGAATTAAAAAAAGGAAAAAAAAAACAAAACAACTGTTGGTTTTGTTTTACCTGACATATTCAGAATTAAATAATTATTCAATAATATTCTTCATTAAACCATGGGTACAAAATTTAAGTTTTTTTTTAATAAGCATGATAGGTTAGAAACTATTTTTTTTCAAAATATCTTTATACTGTTCAGAAATATAATCTCTCTTCTGTGTTCTCATTTTACAAGGCTACCAGGAAAACCAGCAATATAAGCTGGGGTTTTGTCAAGCATTTTTTATTCAAAAGCCAAGAAGGTTACTGAGTGGTTATAAATCTAAACTTTTCAGTGTTGGATTCAAGACTCCTTTTAGATGTTTTGAGAAAGGAAAGAAGAGTAAGTAGTAAATCATACAAGACTAAGATTAAGGACAATGGACCAGCTTCTAGCATCATGATCATGGGCAATTTAATTCATCATTTGAATTTGCTTTGTCCATGTATAAAATCGGAATAATTCTATTTGTTAGCATGCTTTCAGCTATAAGTTTTAGAAGGGCCAACTGAAAAAGGCTTTAACATTAAGGAACTTTATTAACTCACAAAAGAGTTTAGGGATGCTGCAGACTCCTGGCCTGAGCCTGTTTTCTGGCCCTGTGTTGCTCTTATTGTCCTGTCTGCATGTTCTACCATATGCTGATTATGTCCATGCAGGCTGGCTCCCCTCATGGACAGAAGTTACCTGCCAGAAACCTCTAAGACCAAATGCGTCCTTATTCACATCCAGCAGGAAAGAAATAATCTGTATTCCTGTGGATTTCCTCTTTAAGATCGAGAAAGTATATTCCAAGAAATCTCTAGGGAAACTGTCTTTAGGCATTATTGACCAGAAGTGGGTCACATGCACATTCCAGAAATAGTTACTGGATGGGAATAGCGTACCACTACCCTCAATCATACCTACATCTTTGTCAGTTCCAAATGGATATCAGGGAGTCAAATACCGTGTGTGTGTATAGTCAGAGAATTAAGTGAAATAGTTTTTGTAAATTATCAAGTATAGTACCTGCCATAAAATAGGAGTTCAGCACATTAAAATGTTGCCAGGAGTGGGGATAGTAATGCTGGTGGTGTCTATTAAATATTCCTGAGTTTAAATATTCCTTGAACTATATTTTCTGTCTAATATCTGGGTTGTTAATTACAGACCTTCCATTCTCTTTTACTAGTATTGATTTGCTTTCCCGTGTGTTAGTATAATCTAGTTGTGATATCTGTAACGTTGCCAAATGCAGGGTTCACTGAGTTATTGTGCCAGATTATATTCCTTCCCCCTCATAATTATGTTTAGGACACTTTGACTTTATGAATTTTAGGGAAAAGGGTCACCATCCCAGTTAGAGGAGTCTGGTCTTCATTATGAGATATTCATGACCTTAAAGGGCTTTACTTTCCAACTTCAGCTTAATTGACCCTTACATCCATTATTGCTTTCCCCTCTCAGCAAATCTGTTCTTTTCCTTAAATCCCAACCCAAACTGCAACAGTCTCAATTTGGCCCATTCTATCTCCTGGTGCCCATTTAGCACCTACTTTAAAATCCTTGCTTGAATAATGTGTGCTGTAGCCTTTTCTTTGTATATCAGTTGCTTTATAATTGTACTCTGCTTGTTGGAAATGTATGACTTATGTTTTTACAAAGCAATTCAACGTATTTACCAAATCCTGACAGAGGGGGTGTATTTGTTCCCTAGAACTGTGGTAATAAAATACCAAAAACTGAGTGGCTTAAAATAACAGAAATGTATTGTTTCACATTTCTGGAGGCTGTAAGTTCAAAATCAATTCTGGAAGGGTTGGTTCTTTGTGAGGGCTGTGAGGGAGAATTTGTCCCCTACCTTTCTTCTAGCTTCTGAAAGCCTCAGATACTTTGTAGCTTATAGGTGGGTGGTTTCCTTGTGTCTTCACTTAGTCTCTCCTCTCTGTGTCTCTGTGTCCAATTCCCCCACCACTTTTTTTTTAATAAGGACACAAGCCCTATTGAACCTCATTGTAACTTGATTACCACTATTATAAAAACTCTATTTCCAGATAACCTCACATTCTGAGATACCGGGGGTTAGACTTCAATATATCTTTTTTCTTAATTGTGTGTTTGTTTTAGAGGTGGTTTGGATTCACAGCAAAATTGAGCAGAAGGTACAGAGATTTTCCGTATATCCCCTATCCTCACAGTGGTATAGTTTCCTCCACACTCTACATTCCTCTCTGAAATGATACATTTAAAAAAAAAATGATAGAGCTATATTGACACATCATTATTAATCCAAATCTATAGTTTACATTAGGGTTGACTCTTGGTGGTGTACGTTCTATGGCTTTGGACAACTTTATAGTGATATGTATCTACCATTATAGTGTCATAGACAGTAGTTTCACTGCACTAAAAATCTTCTGTGCATTGCCTGTTTACCTCTCCCTTCCACCCCTGCCCAAATATATCTTTTGAGGGACATGATTCAATTCATACCAGGGGAAAATACTCAAAAGATCAAAAAATTGAACTCCTGAAATAATTCCATAGTATATCATCTCAAAGAGTAAGCTTATGAAACTTGCAAAACACAAGTGATGGCACAGAGACAACTGGCCGTAAAACTGAGAAAAATAGCGTGTTAGAAGCTGCTGCATGTATTTCTCTTCTTAAAATGAAACTTATCCTTGAGAAATCCCCTCCAAAAGTATTTTAATACCAATTTCAAATAATGTTTCATATGAATTATTATTATTGATTTAAAAACAGAAAAAAGTATATTTTTATATGAAGGATTTATATCAGTTTATTTTGTTTTTCTGTTGAATTCATGGCTATCAAATACTCTTTTCCACGATTATACTGTGTGTGTGTGTGTGTGTGTGTGTGTGCGCGTGCGTGCACACGCGTGGAGTGTAACATGGTCTCTTGGTCTTGGCAAAACCTGTTGTCCGTAGATGGACCACCAGTTGATTGAATTCAACAGTAAGTTGCCACAAATGGCATCATGATTTAAAAAGCATAACTAGAATAAGAAGTCTGAATGTGATGTGAGCTATATATTTGTAGACAAAAATCACATCAAAAAATAAACCATTAACAGTATTAAGTAGCTTGAAAACCACTAACCTTCCTTCAAATTACAAATCATAGTAAAACTGTATGTTACCAAATGTAAGTTAAGACAATTTTTGCTAAGAAATGAAATAGAAAATGTATGTCTAATCTATTATTTAGTCTAGTAATTAATCACTAAATGAGTAAATATTTACTGGCCACGTATTTTACAGCAAACAGTGCTTGGTACCAGTAATTTAATAGGAAATTCCTCTTAAGAAATTAATATTCTAGCATAAGGGAATGGCACATGAAAATACTTTAAAAACACTGTAACCAATGCAATACTAAGGAAGCAATCATGGTTGAATCCTAGCAAAGAGGAGAGGGAATTGGATTTATCTGAACTGATTCGGGGATGATTTCACCACTAGAGGTATTAATTATGAATGATATTTTTATTTTGCATATCATTCATTTTTACAGACAGAGTAACTTTATTCTTTCTGACTCCTCTTTTACCTTTTTCTCTCTTTCCTCCTCTGTTACTTCTCCTCCTCATTTTCTTTTAGTTTTATAAAATCTACAATCACAGTATGTTTATAGCCCTGACAAAAATATATGTATATCTGATATACTGATCATTTTAGTCCAAACTGCATATGTAATCATTTTAAGAAGGTTTATTCCTCATCACTTTCAAAATTTTTAATTACTGATAACCTGAAATAGGTGAGGATATGGTGGGATCACTGCATTCTTGTTGCCTTTTGAGTAGGCCTTTCACAACTTTTGAATATATGTTGGTACCCTAGTCATGTAACTCAGTCAACTCTATTTGTGTAACCTCCAGAGCTATGCTAGTGCCCTGTTATGAGTTATCTTAATGAAATTCTCTTACTACTACCAAATTATATTACTTCACAGCTAATCACAGGGTACTTTGATTACTCAATGAAAAATATTTTAAATGCACTTTCAACTTTGCTGTTGCAAGAAAGTTCAAAGTAATAAAGAGAACATAATAAGTGGCCAAATATTATTAATTTCCTATATAAAGAAAAGGAATAAAGGCCATGTTTTAGGGGAGGGTTTTAAGGCTGTGTGTGATTGTTTAGCCTGTTTGTGTATGTATGTGTATTTTTTACCATTTGTGGGAGGTATACACATACACACACATACATGCATGTTCTTGACTGCTTGTTGAACAATAACATTACAAAAGGTCAAACATTTTCTAGCCAATTGTTTTTTTCTTCAACTGAAACTCCTTTCCCATGATGAACCCTTCACATGTGGACATCTTGACTACACATAGGCATCATTACATCATTATGATGCTACTAAACTCTATACAGCTCACTCTGGCAGCTCTAATATTCACTTTCTTCCTTCATCACCTCTCCCTCACCTTCCTTAGGGAACTAGAGAAGCTGACTGAGTAGAAGTGGTAAGTGATGAGGTGAATCTTTCCAGCCTTTCAGAAGTTTGATAAAATACAAATAAGTGGAAGACTAAATTTTGTGCCCCTAATTTAAAACAAACAAACAAACAAACAAAAAACACTAGACACAAGCACATAAAATACTATGTGTGCTCCAAGCACAGGCCACCTTTTAATGACAGAGAATAAAATTTCAACCTATTGGGCATACCATTTTAGACAATTAAAGCAGTGGATAGCCCATTTAAAAATAATTGAGTTTAAAAATACTCAGTGTTATAAAATGGTAAGAGAACAGCATAGTGGAGGTGCTATGGTTCATGGGGATTTTTTGGATAAAATATCCAAATATCTGAAGTCTATTTAAAAAAAACCCAAAATCATGACAAGTGTGGTGATAAATGTTAACATTACTGATTAAATGCCACAATTTTTAATACATTTCTATTTAATACGAGCTTTCATAAACAAAATTTTCCTTTTTGTACATTGAAAAGGCTTCCATATTCCTAATTTTTCTTTCAAAAATTTTAAAAACTTCTCTCCCTTCCCACCAACAAATATTCACATAAACTATATTTGGAGGAAAAGGTTTATTTTTTCGACTCACTCTTTCATGTTTGGAGTTGTATCTTTGGCAATTCACAGACTTTAAATCAAAATCCTTGAGGGACTACTGCCATCCTAGCCCAGGGAAGTGATTTGGAGTGGCCTGAAGTTCACTGAAGGGGTATATTTTCCTCAGCTCTGCATTGGCAGTTTGCTGTGTCATCAGTCTTGTTCAGCTGAAAAGCATGACAATTTGTCTGGGCAACACCACATAAAGGATAGCAAAAGGTTATTGTTAGGTTATGAAGTTTTTCTGACAAGTACAACACGCCAAGGTTTATATAAGCATAAAATAAACCTTAAACTCAAGAAGTGTTGTGTAAAGGAGTTTCCTACCTCTCTTTCCTGCAGACATTTTGAAGTCTGAGTTTATATATTCCAAGTTTCAGGTATGCATAATCTTTTATAAGATCTGCTAATATTTTAATGAAATAAAGAATGCAAGAGAGCTAATGTCAACCTCAGTGTCAAGGGCACAGGAACATGGTTCCATTATTCTTAGTAGTAAAAGATCTAGTACAGTTCAAACAACTGGAATTTGATGTGTTTGGCATTCTTGGCTAACCATTACAAAGGATAACCCATTTATTTTTTATTAATTTTTATTGGAGTATAGTTGCTTCACAATGTTGTGTTAGTTTCTGCTGTACAGCAAAGTGAATCAGTTATACGTATATATATATATACCCCCTGTTCTTTAGATTTCCTTCCCATGTAGGTCACCACAGATCACTGAGTAGAGTTCCCTGTGCTATACAGTAGGCTCTCATTAGTTATTTATTTTATACATAGTAGTATATATATGTCAATCCCAATCTCCCAGTTCATCCCACCCCTCCTTTCCCCCTTGGTATCCATAAGTTTGTTCTCTACATCTGTGTCTCTATTTCTGCTTTGCAAAGAAGTTCATCTGTACCATTTTTCTAGATTCCACATACAAGTGATACTATATGATATTTGTTTTTCTCTTTCTGATTTACTTTAGTCTGTATGACAGTTTCAAGGTCTATCCACGTCTCTGCAAATGGCACTGTTTTCTTCCTTTTATGGCTGAATAATCTTCCACTGTATATATGTACCACGTCTTTATCCGTTCCTCTGTTGATGGACATTTAGGTTGCTTCCATGTCCTGGCTATTGTAAATAGTGCTACAATGAACTTTTATTTTCCTGATGAAAGTAATATATAATGTTGAAAGACTATTAATTCATACATTTTGTTATTTTTAATAATCTACTTATATTGTCCATAAAATAAAAACTTGTCAATTCTTAAAAATAAATTTATAATGAAAAGTTGATAAAGTCTTAGTACCTTCACTACACTTGTGATATGTAGATATTTTGTAATAGTCTCTTAAAAAGTGTACCTCTCTTAGAAGGTATGTAGAAGACAGAAATGCAAACTTGAAAGATTTAAAAATATATATATTAGGAAGTCGAATACTCATGCATGTAGTTGAGGAAGCCCAAAACTATGTACACTGTTCATGTGAATTTTCTATCTTTAATTAATCACAGTAGTTAGTTATTGCATTTCTTCTGCAACTTAGTCCTGTTCATTTATTTTGGAATCTATTTAAAGACATTAATTTATTTTCATGCCTACTAATGTATTTTATTTTAAAACCGGTGATTAAAGTAATAGCCAAGTTATCTCATTATGAATTTTGCATTATTTCATATTTTATAATCATCTCAGTTCATTGAAGATGAAAACAAACAAGACAACCTAGTGTAGTTTGCTTTTTGTATCCTTCAATTGAAACATTTCAATAAAAACAAAGTCAATTTTCTGGAAAATTAGCAAATTTCAACTCATACACACAAAAAATGGGAATCCTAGTATAAGTTCTGATACACAAGTGCAAATGTATATATAATACTATATATAATGTATGTGTTTTATGTTCTATCATGTAAAATGTGCTAATAACAAATATGTATGTATTATACAATATGCTTACATAACAAAATAAAAAAAATAATTTATATTTATGTGTTAAGCCTGCTAGAACACAGATTTTTGTTTCTTAATTTCTATTGGGGTATAGTTGATTTACAATGTTGTGTTGGTTTCAGGTGTATGACAAAGTGAATCTATTATATGTAAACATATATCCACACTTTTTTAGATTATTTTCCCATATAGGCCATTACAGATTATTGAGTAGAGTTCCCTGTGCTATACAGTAGGTCCTTATTAGTTATCTATTTTATATATAGTAGTATGTATTTGTCAATCCCAATCTTCCATTTTATCGTTCCCCCACCCTGACCCCCTAGATAACCATAAGTTTATTTTCTACATCTGTAACTCTATTTCTGTTTTGTAGATAAGATCATTTGTAACCTTTTCTTTAGAGTCCACATATAAGTGATATCATATGATATGTCTTTCTCTGTCTGATTTACTGAATCTCTAGGTCCATCCATGTTGCTGCACATGGCATTATTTTGTTCTTTTTTATGGCTGAATAACATTCTATTGTATATATGTACCACATCTCCTTTATTCATTTCTCTGTTGATGGACATTTAGGTTGCTTCCATATCTTGGCTATTGTAAATAATGCTTCCACTAACATTGGGCTGCATGTATCTTTTTGAATTAGAGTTTTACCTGGGTATATGGCAAGGAGTTGGAATGCAGGATCATGTGGTAACTCTATTTTTAGTTTTTTAAGAAACCTCCATACAGTTCTTCACAGTGGCTGCACCAATTTTCAATGCCACCAACAGTGTAGGAGGGTTCCTTTTTCTCCACACCCTCTCCAGCATTTATTATTTGTAGACGTTTTAAGATGGCCATTCTGATTGATGTGAGGTGATACCTCATTGTAGTTTTGATATACATTTCTCTAATAATTAGTGATGTTGAACATCTTTTCATGTGCCTGTTGGCCATCTGTATGTTTTCTTTGGAGAAATGTCTGTTTAGGCCTCTGCCCATTTTTTGATTGGTTTGTGTGTTTTTGATAATTGAACCATCTGAGCTGTTTGTATATTTTGGAAATTAATCCCTTGTTGGAAGCATTGTTTGCAAATATTTTCTCCTTAGGTTGTCTTTTAGATTTGTTTATAGTTTCCTTTGCTGTGCAAAATCTTTTAAATTTGATTAGGTCCACTTTGTTTATTTTTGTTTTTATTTCCATTACTTTAGGAGGTGGATCAAAAAAGATTTTGCTGTGATTTATGTCAGAGAGTGTTCTGCCTATGTTTTCCTCTAAGAGTTTTATACTATCTGGCCTTACATTCAGGTCTTTAATCCATTTTGAATTTTTGTGCATGGTGTTAGGGTGGAACACAGATTGTTTTTGAATCCACAAGGAGAGGGAAAAGAAGTGTCAGATATTTTGAAATATTATTTGTCTCTGAAAATGGTACATTACATATTAGGTTAAAGTTTTAACATAAAATAAAAAGATTTTTTCGTTGTGATCTCATCTTAATTGTCATCAACACAGGAAAAATTTACTTCAGAAAGATCACAGACTTCGGATGCAGAAATAGAACAGGGTCCTATTTTTGACTGTCCCACCTTGAATTTGGTACAGATCATTTAGCCTTCGCATCATGTGAAAATGAAATGATTGAAAACTGCATTCTAACATTTCTTTTTTAAGTTATGAATTTTCTGTCCTGACGTAAAATAATTAGATCCTATCTCATGGCTAGACTCTGTCATCACAGAGTTGTACCACTCTCCAAGGCTCAGTGTCACTTCCAGTCAATGAGACCCAAGTACCCAAGGAGTTAATAGGAAATTTGTCATATGTGAGCTTTCCTGGCTTGGCCCACAAAATCTTAGTCATGATTAAGAGAGACCTATAGAAGTGAAAAGTCAGTGGTTATGCACTCTCGGCAGGCGATCACGAGTGATTTACTTCTTCAGCTTATTTCCCCCAATTTGACTTCCATCCCAGGTGATATAAATCTGCATAGGTTCAGGATCCTGTGTATAAGTAAGTGAAAATCAAAGTCACTGCAACTTCACTAATAATGGAAATAATTACAGACAATAATATAGGTATTTTCTTTTTTCCCTAAAAGTAAGTGATTAATACAGTTAATATGTATTAAAATAATACATTTTTAAGGAACTTACATGTATAACAAGTATGGCTCTGCTATTTTAATGTTGAAGTAATCATAATCTTCACAGTATCTTACTATAGAAGTTGTACAAAAACTAAGAAATTAACCACCTTATAGACGTAAAACCGTTGCATAAAAACGTGTTTAAACATTCTCATGTGGCAGTGCGCATTGCCTATTCTAATTATAGGGTCATTCATATTTCTACTTAATTTTGAAAGCACAGATATAACATCGTGGATTATCCGAAGAGAAATGAGAGTATGAATCTTTATTTATTCTTATTCTTCAGGTCTCTCCTGTCATTTAAAGTTTATTTAAATGCAAATGTGTTATTTTGTATCTGTTAATTTGGAATGTTACTTCATTATTTGACTTATTTCGAGTATTTAGACATTCTGTTTAGCTGTTTTGTCCCAGAAGCCCAAAGCAATTATTTGCAAACCTATGCACAAGACATTACTTTCAGGAAGTAGTCAATAGTGGGTCAACGATCAGCTTAAAAACTATATTGTGTTTAAGTGCCATCCTGAGCTATTAAAAAATAAAAAGTAAAAATACTCAAAAATAAATGCAAGAGACAGAACATATCATTATACACATGTAAGCACTTAGATATTGCAGTAACAGATACTGCATCCAAATGCGTATGATACATATTCACAACTACATATCTGTATATACATGAATAATTGTTATTACTACAGTCATTACGTGAAAAGAGGGCTTGATAAGCTTCCAGCCAGTTATCATAATCTGAATATCTAAATATAATTTACTCAAACAAAAAAAGACTCTAATATTTGAGGCAGAGTTTATGACAGGCCATTTTTCATTTCTGAATTGCCTATAGGCCAATTCAGCCCAACATCAATGGCCATTCTGGAAAATAGACCCTTCAAAATGATGTCCCAACTAAGTAAAAAATTGGTTTTACGTTAGATACTACTTTTTCAATATAAATAGTAGGATTA
This sequence comes from Aethalodelphis obliquidens, assembly GCF_003676395.1. Lineage (NCBI taxonomy): Eukaryota > Metazoa > Chordata > Mammalia > Artiodactyla > Delphinidae > Aethalodelphis > Aethalodelphis obliquidens. Next base: position 16,707,503 of record NW_020837973.1, on the reverse strand, counting down.
CCCAGGCATCCACTTAATCTCAGAATAAATACCACTCAGTGGACATATAGATGCACCTGAAAGTGATGAGATAAGCAAATTTATTAACAATTACAGTATTTCTCATCATCTTTTTATTTTTTCTTCATCCTTTTTATTTTCTCCTTTTGCTTATTACCCTTCATTTTCTTCTTCCTCTTTTATTTTTCTCTTTGCAACAAAGGCTGTATATTAACACAGATATTCTGATACACTATGAGTATTACTGTGTCTAATATAAGCTAGTTTATATTAGTATATACTGGCTTCTCTCCCCTATTCTGAACATTTCTCAATCTAATTTTTTTTAATTTTTATTTTTTGTGGTACACGGGCCTCTCACTTTTGTGGCCTCTCCCGTTGCGGAGCACAGGCTCCGGACGCGCAGGCTCAGCGGCCATGGCTCACGGGCCCAGCTGCTCTGCGGCATGTGGGATCTTCCTGGACCGGGTCACGAACCCATGTCCCCTGCATCGGCAGGTGGACTCTTAACCACTGCATCACCAGGGAAGCCCCTCAATCTTATATTTTATCAAGGAAAATTACGTAAACATCCCATTACTAAGCAGGATTCCACTGGCTCAGCACCAGCATAAGTAATTCCCTTTATTCAAAAAAAAAAAAAGTTTGATTCAAAACACAGTGACTTTGCACTGGGAATACTTTGAATTGTCCTCAAGGGGAAATGCATGTAAAATAAAATTTGAGGAATTCTTGGTATGCATAGTAAGGTAGGGTATTTCATCTCTACCTCCCAATAGAGAAAAAGAAAGAGACAATGAAAAGAGAGAGAAAAATATTTCAGAGAAATGAATGAGAAATATTAGGTAAGGTCACATAATGTGTTTTGCAATTAGCAAAAAACAAAAATGTTACTTTCACGTAAGAATACTTCCCTCGGTTCAGATGACTGTGATTTAAGATATAAGAAAAGGTTTAACTGACATTTCAAAAGGTGGACGTGAAAATTATGCACTGGAAATGTAAATGCATTGAAATGGAATTATATGTATTCGGTAGTGTCAGAACCCACAGGAGAAGGACTATATAGCTTATGAACAGGTAAACATTGGCATCTGGATCTGCTTTCATCTAAAAATGCTTAATTCAAATAATTTTACTAGTTGTTTAATCAAAGTTTTTTTGATGTACACTTTTCCTAACAGGTTCAATAATGAGAAAAACATTGAAAAAATATGCTTAAGAGCTAATGACTCAATTTCTGTCACCCTCATATTAACAAAAATGTAAACATCATTTCCTGATCCGTCTGTAAAACAAGCAGCTAGATGATCTCTAATGCACTTTCAGCCATAACAGTCTAAAGATATATGAAAATATGTTAAATCCTTTCTGCGGATATTTCATGGAAGTATATATTCCAGTCAAAAATACTAGATTAATTTTTAATAATCATAGATAAACTTGCCAAATTTACTGTATACTACAAGAAACGATTCTGTTTGAATTTTTAAAAATACTGAGTTCTCTGGAATCACAGATCTTTTCAAAATAGTTGTGAACTACTGATATACCTTAAATGTAGAATTTGTAGGGGGTATTTCCTATTGGTTTAAAAGCATTGATTTGTATTAAAGCGTCACTGATCTATGATTATACCATTGTTTTATCCTTTTCCAGACATTTCTGAGACCTCTGTGTTCTTGTAAAGTCCATTTCTGTGGTCACCGCAACTAGAGTAGAGTCTCAAGGAGTATTTCAAAGATGTGAATGTTTCATCTTCCAGGCTATTAAAAGTTTCATGCAGTTATTTCCCACAGTATCCTCAGTGTAACTGAGGTAGCAAGCAATTTTAATCCCAAATACACTGTGGAGTAGAATAATCTTTTAATTGGGCAAAAGAAACATAGGAAAATAAATTCATTTAATGTGGCGAAGGCTCCTTTTTCTTCCAAGTAGTTCCCTGATAGCCATATCTCAACTCAGTTTTCAATTACCTTGTAGTTTTCCTCTGGGATCTTATTGTTGCTTCATTGTTCCCCAGATTCATATTAAGATCTAAGATGGGATATAGTACTCAAGGAAAAAGTGATAGAAACAAGAGTTGCAAGAATTGTGAGAAGTTTGGAACCTGTTCTTTCCCAAATTAGTTATCTTGCATTAGTTTTGTTTAGAAATACCAGTTTAATAAGGAGACTTATTAGCCAGGAATTTATTTTCTAAGGATACTCTGAACTAAGTTGTAGGCCTCCAAGTTGGACAATGACTTCTCTTTGGCTTATAATAGGGAGAAATATATCTAAATTCTGAGAGGGTGAAATTCAGACCTGAGATACTTAGAAGTATGTTGCAAAGACAGCATGTGATAATTTAAAATATTACTGTGGATGAGATAAAGATTTTGAAGACATGTATGGCACATGAATAGGCAATTTCCAAATTCAGTTTTCAACACTCAGATTTTCCAAATCATTAGTAAAGATTACAGGAATAAGGTTTTATTCTCTTGTACTTTACATATTTAATAGCCATCAAACTCTCAGATTTCTAATTTAATATTAATATTAGGAAAAGGCAATGCATCTTTGTTGTATTTCATGCGCTAACAAAGATAGCAATTCAATCACATAGCTATTGCTTCAGATTTAAACAATTCTGGGTTCTGAATAAATAACTCAAGTGTCTTGCTTACATTTCCTGGTGTTGGGGCTTCCCTGATGGCACAGGGGTTAAGAATCTGCCCGCCAATGCAAGAGACATGGGCTCGAGCCCTGATCTGGGAAGATCCTACATGCGGCGGAGCAACTAAGACCCAATGCAGCCAAAAATAAATAAATAAATAAATAAAACATTTCCTGGTGTTGCATCAACATACCCTAAACAATAGGCTGATTTTAAAAAAAATATGCAGGGGGAAAGAGGCAGAAGCAATCATTTTGGGGGTTTATATCAAAATTATCAGAACTGAGTAATAGATTTTGTCTTGTACACTTTGTTTAGCTTATGTCCTTATAAACATATTTCAAGTGCTCTCAACCATGCCAGGAAGGATATAGCATCAATTTTCTTGGGAGTTACATCTTTAGCTAAATCTTAACAGGACTTTTGATATTATTTTAATAGCAACAGAGAAAGCAAATACTACTGCATGAAGTTTAAAGATATTTTCCAGATCTGAAATTCTGATTTGTCTGTAGCTCCTCATTCTTTCTTAAAAAGCACATTTCATCTGATATATTCAAAAGACTGAGATGATGATTTGCACTTTAATTTCAAATCTCAATTTCATTTTAGATGTGTTTACATAGCCTCAAGAAATTACTACTCCTTTATTCTCTAGACAAACCAGGATGAATGAGTCCATTAAACTTGTTCACCTAAGATTTTAGGGAAATGGGGAAAAAAGATCTCTTTAATAGCATTGCATGAGCTGGTGAGTGGTGTTTTTACCAGAAATCAGAATTAACTACTAGACCAAGAAATTATTAAAGAAGTATCTTCAGTTGAGTTGTAATTGTTATATGTTTTTATATGTTCTTGCTCTATCTCTTCTAAGATATTAAATTATGGGATTTTTAAAGAGGTTTAATGGAAGTAAATAAAAGTATATTAAATTTTCCAACTGTTCAATGTTTACATTTTTCTGTGCAAACTATTCATACTTTTGAATTCATTGCATTGTTGATGGAACGAGGACTCAGTCACCCATCACCAAAACCTTGGTGGTCATTTACTTCTCCCTCTCCTTTACATCAAATTAATCAGAGATAGCATCCCATCAACTCTTTGCCCATGTCCTTAGCACTCATTGTTTCATTTTTATATTCACTGATAGCACTCTGGTCAAAATTCGGAATCAATTTTTATGGTCACCAACGACCATGGTTGTCCTATAAACTGACCAGTGCCACATCCTTAAAATAGTCCTTCACTTTGACCACCAGAATGCCAACTTACCACTCTGATCCTCAGTTTATTTGCTGACCTCAATTTTCTCATACACCTCAAAACTCTGTCCTTAGCCATCTTCTCTTCTTAGCCATATTCTCCCCGAGTGATCTCATTCACTATAGAAGGTAGATTTGCATTACCTTCTATACTTGAGGGCCTCCAATGTTTTTATCTCTCATCTTAATTAACCCCTTGGATTGCAGACCAATAGTTGCAAATATATGCTTCATAAATTTTCTGTGTATGTCCCTGATGTCAGACCCAGATAAAAATGGCACTCATTTACTTCTCCAAAGCTACTCTAGTTCTGGTATTTGCTATTTTCATACATGGTATTGAATACCCAAGCATTATAAGGAAGCCACAAAACGATCTTTATCTAACTTAACCGAGAGCACTTGTTTTCCTTTTTTTGCTCTACACCTTCTGTTCTAAAAACTGTACCTTGCTTAAGGCTATCATTTACATCATTGAACAGATTTTTTTTTTGAGCAACTGTTTTGTCATATGTATTCTAGGTTATTGAAATACATTGGGAAACAAGATAAACTTTCTTAATTGATTTTTATTTTCTAATGAGGAAGGTAAAAGGGACAACAAAAATAAATATACATGCAGTTTTAGGTAACAGGTGCTGGGGAGATAATGGAGTGTGAGTGGGAAAAGATAACTTTACATAGACTGAGCAAGAGGCCTTTCTGAGCAAGTGACACTTAAACCTCAGTTATTAGAAAGAACAATCCAACTTAAGTCTCAGGAAAAGCATCTTAAATAGAAAGCATGGCGTGTGCAAAGGTCCCAAGGTGCGGGAAAGCATCACATGTATGAGTAATGGAAATACTTTTATTACCTGTTTTTGAATGACAACGAATTTAAGAATGATTGTTTTATAACCTCTTGCAACAGTAAAGTTTTAAAACAAAAGCAACAATAGGAGTGGAACAAGAAAGGAAAATTCACTTTTGTGCCTACTACTAGCTCGTAATCCTCATTTGAATGTTATAGTTCAGGAGCATTTTCAGAGGAAAGGAGTACTGGTAAGACGTTTTGAGTCTAAGTTAATGAGTGATGAAATTATTTTAGGGAACTATGTTTTATTTTTTATGTTTTAGCACCAAGCTGTCCATCACCTCAATGAACTACTATTTCTAATGAGTTATTAGAATGACAAAAATAATCTATTTGTGACCTATGTATTTTAATTGTTTTAATGATGTGCTCAATAAAAAAATTTGCTGATTTGGGAGATAATTTTATAATCAACATCTTGATCAGCAAGTTAAAGTGATTTCTCCAACACTATCTTATCCTTGATAGATATATAAAATATTTTAGTATTCTTTGTCATCCTTGTTTTAGTTTTCTAATTATAATATTATAAACATATACAGAGTTATAAAAAGAATATAGCTAACAACCAATTATCACTTCTCAAAAATTTTTTTTAACAATTTTCCAGATATCCTTTAGGCATCTCTTTTGGAAAACAGAATAGTATAAAGTCAAACTGTACTCCTCTGCCCATTGTCACATCATTTTCCTGGTCTTACTTCTTAGAAGTAACCATTATCCTGAGATTATGTTTCTTATTGCTGGGCATGTTTTTATACACTTAGGACATACACTGTATCCAAAACAGTATGTAGTATTGGTTTTCTGTTTGTATTTGTTGAAGGTATATTTAATATAACATTATGTTACTTTCAGGTATACAACATAATGATTCAATATTTGTAAATATTGCAAAATGATCACTACAATAATTCTAGTTACAATCTGTCACCATACATAGTTGCACATTTTCTTCTTTATTCTCTTGAGATGAGAACTTTTAAGATTTACTCTTAGCAACTTTCAGATATACAATACCGTATTATTATCTAGCATAGTCACTTACTATGACTTACTTGTTTTATAACCTGAAGTTTGTATCTTTTGACCCCTTTTACCCATTTTGTTCACCCCACCCCCTCCCCTCTGGAAACCACAAATTCTCTGCATCTATGAGCTTGTTTCGGTGGTGGTTTAGTTTTTTTTTTTTTGCGGTACGCAGGCCTCTCACTGTTGTGGCCTCTCCCGTTGCGGAGCAACAGGCTCCGGACGCGCAGGCTCAGCGGCCATGGCTCACGGGCCCAGCCGCTCCGCGGCATGTGAGATCTTCCTAGACTGGGGCACGAACCCGTGTCCCCTGCATCGGCAGGCGGACTCTCAACTACTGTGCCACCAGGGAAGCCCAAGTGGTGGTTTAGTTTTTAAGACTTTCCATATAAATGAGGTCATATGGTATTTGTCTTTCTCTGTCTGACTTAATTCACTTAATGTAATGCCCTCAAGGTCCATTCACGATGTTGCAAAGGGCAAGACTCCATTCTTTTTCATGGCTGAATAGTATTCCATTGTATACTACACTTTCTTTATCATTTCATCCATCAATGAATGCTTAGGTTGTTTCCAAATCTTGGTTTTCATAAGTAATGCTACAATGAACAGAGGGTGCATATCTCTCTTAGAATTAGCATGTTCATTTTCTTCAGATAAATACCCAGAAGTGGAATTGCTAGATCAGATTTTTAATTTTTTGAGGAACTCCCATACTGTTTTTCACAATGGCTATACCAATTTACATTTCCAACAATAGTACACAATAGTTTCCTTTTCTCTACATCCTCACCAAAACATGTTCTTTCTTGTCTTTTTGATAATAGACATTTTAACAAGTGTGAGATGATATCTCTTTGTGGTTTTGGTTTGCATTTCCCTAATGGTGAGTGATGTTAAGCATCTTTTCATATGCCTGTTGGTCATCTATATATCATCTTTGGAAAAATGTCTATTCAGATCCTCTGTCCATTTTTTAAACTGCTTTTTTCCTATTGAGTTGTATGAATTCTTTATGTATTATAGCTATTAATCTATTATCACACATATTATTCAAATATTTCTCCCATTCAGCAGGTTGCCTTTTCATTTTGTTAATGATTTTCTTTGCCTTGCAGGAGCTTTTTGTTTGTTGTAGTCTTACTTGTTTGTTTTTTTTTTTGTTGTTGTTATTTGCTGCCTTTGCTTTTAGAGACAGATCCAACATATCATTTCCAAGACTGATATCAAGGAGCTTACCTTCTTATGTTTTCTTCTAGGAGATTTATGGTTTCAGGTCTTACATTCAAGTCTTTAATCCATTTTGATTTATTTTTTGTGTATGGTGTAAGACAGGAGTCTAGTTTCATTCTTTATCTGACTGTTCAGTTCCCCAAACACCATTTATTGAAGAGATTGTCCTTTTCTTATTGTATATTCTTGACTCCTTTGTTATAAATTAATTGACCATATATGCATGGGTTTATTTCTGGGCTCTCTATTCTTTTACATTGACCTATGTGTCTGTTTTTATGACAGTACCATCCTGTTTTGATTACTATAGCTTTGTAATATAGTTTAAAATCAGACAGTATGATTCCTCCAGCTTTGTTCTTCTTTCTCAAGATTTCTTTGGGTATTCAGGGTCTTTTGTTATTCCATATAAATCTCAGGGTTGTTATTTCTATTTCAGGGTTGTTATTTCTATGTCAGGGTTGTTATTTCTATTTCTGTGAAAATTTCAGGGTTGTTATTTCTATTTCTGTGAAAAATGCCACTGCAATTTTGATAGGGATGGCATTGAGTCTGTAGATTGCTTTGGGTAGTATGGACATTTTAATAATAATCTTCCAATTCATGAGCACAGAATATCTTTCCATTTATTTGTGTCTTCAGTTATTTTCATTAATGTCTTATAGTTCTCAGTGTGCAGGTCTTTTACCTCCTTGGTTAAACTTATTCCTAGGAATTTATTATTTTTGATACAGTTGGAAATGAGATAAAATTGGATTGCCTTCTTAATTCCTTTTTCTGATAGTTTGTTAGTGTATAGAAACACAGCAGATTTGTATTTCCAAGTTCTGGGCATGTTTTAATATTTTTACCACATACATTGTAACCAAAAACTGTATATAGTACTGTTTTTGATGCTTGTTTCTTGGTCTTTGCCTTTTTCTGTATAGTCTTCAGTGAATTTCCACTGGAAAAATCTGTACTTTGTTGTATATGACCCATAATATAGGGCTAAATCTTTATAGAAGCTTTGCTGTAGAAAATGATACCCCCAAAGCAGCATCCCTTTAAGTTTAAAAAAAAAAAAATTGCTTTAGAGGAAGATGGTAAAGTAGGAAGCACTAAGAATCTGTCTCCCTACCTAGACAACAGTTGCACTAGCAGAATCTGTATGATGTAACTATCTTGGAATTCTAGAATCTATTGAAAATGTGCAACTTCCAAAGTAAGGCTTGAAGTGTGAATTTCGATTAATTTAGGACAATTTCAGCTCTTTCAGCTCTTAGTACACTACTACCTACCCATCCCCCACCTCCCAATCCATGGCAGACAGCTGTTCACACATTCCTGGAGCAGCTTGCACACAGCTTGCAGGAACCAGGGTGGTAAATAGTCTTCCACATAGTTGGGATGTGTGATCTGATAACTTATTGCTGCTTATGATCTCAGAGGGTGCAGACAGAGAGGCAGGCAGCTATTGTTGTTGTACTTTTCCCCATTGTTACAAGCTCCTCCCTCTTTGGCTGAAGTGACTTCTAGGGGATTTAAAGGACTAACACCATTTTTTCCCCCTTTTCTCTTTGGAAGCCAAATATTAAAACTTTTAAACACTATGAACAGCAGAGAGCCAAACCTTCAAAAACAGCTGCATAAAGAGGGGAAATTAGAAAGTCGCCACGCATGCCCAAGGGCTCAGGCTGAAAGAAGACCTGAGAAGTCTACCAACAACATTACATACATTCTTCTTAGGTGCACATGGGGCATTTCCCAGGATAGACTATGTTCAGCCACCAATTCTCAATAGTTTTAAAAAGATAGATATCATACAAAGAATCTTCAACCAAAATGGGCTGAAGTTAGAAATCAATAACAGTAGAAAAGTGGAAATCCCACCTTTAACCAATGAATCAGAAAAGAAATCACAAGGGAAATTCTGAAATACTTCGAGATGAATGAAAATGAAAGCACAACATATCAAAACTTATGGGACACAGTGAAAGCAGTGCTAATGAGGACATTTATAGCTTTAAACACATAAAGAACAAGATCTCAAATCACGAAACTAACTTTACAACTTAAAAAAGACTATAAAAAGGATAAACTATACTTAAAGCTAGCCAAGGCATGGAATAATGATTAGAGCACAGATTGACTAAATAGCAAATAGAAAAAACAATAGGGAATATCAATGAAACCAAAAGTTGGTTCTTTGTAAAGATCAATAAGACTGACAAACCGTTAGCTAGATGGGCTAAGACAAAGAGAAGTCTCAAATGACTAAAATCAGAAATGAAAGTTGGGGGCATTACTCTCAATTCTACAGTTTCTAAATTCTAAAAATTTAAAAGCAAGAAACATGAACAATTGTATAACTGCAAATTCAATAATCTCGATGAAATGGACAAATTCTTAGAAACTTAAGACCTACCAATACTGAATCATGAAGAGATAGAAAATCTGGATAGACCTATAACTAGCAAGGAGACTGAATCATTAATCAAAAATCTCCTGGCAATGAGGGATTTTCCTGGCAGTTCAGTGGTTAAGACTCTGCAGTTCTACTCCAGGGGGCATGGGTTCAGTCCCTGTCGGGGAACTAAGATCCAGCATGCCATGTGGCACCGCCAAGAAAAAAAAAAAATCTCCTGACAATGAAAAGCCCTGGACCTGATGGCTTCACTAGTGTGTTCTACCAAACATTTAAGGAAGAACTAACACCAATTATTCTCAAACATTTACAAAAAAAATCAAATAAGAGGGAACACTTCTTAAACTGTTCTTTGAAGCCAGATTTACCCTGATACCAAAGCCAGACAAAGACACTAAAAAAATGTACAGACCAATATCCCTTAAGGATGTTAATTCAAAAAATCCTCAACAGAATACTAGCAAACTTAATTTAGCAACATACTAAAAGAATTGTATACCATGACCAAGTGGGATTTATCCCTGTGATGCAAGGATGATTCAATGTATGAAAATCAATGTAATATATGACATTAACAGAATGAAGGGAGAAAACACACAAACATGATCATCTCAACTGATGCAGAAAAAAAATTGACAAAATCCCAAAGATAAAAATATTCCTTCTAGAAATAGGAGGAAATGACCTCAATATAATAAAAGCCATATACAAAAATCCCACAGCAAAAACTAATCAATGGTGAAAGACTGAAAGCTTTTCTGCTCAAGCCAGGGACAAGGCAAGGATTCCCACATTCAGCACTTCCGTTCAACATAGTATTAGAAGTTCCAGCCAGAGCTACTAGGCAATAAGAAGAAATAAAAGGCATCCAAACTGGAAGGGCAGACATAAAATTATCTCTGCTTGCAAATATAATCTTTTAATTTTTTTTTTATTTCAACATTTATTTTGAAATGATTATAGACACAGTAGTAGTAAAAATAGTATGGAGAGGTACTCTGTATACCCATTACCCAGATTTCCTAAATGGATCTCAAACTGTAGTATATTATCAAAGCTAGGAAACTGACATTATGTGCATTTTAAGTGAGGGAAAAGTACCAAAGTTTCAGGGTTTCTAGGAAGCTAGAATGAAAATTGATATAGAACAACTAGCTGGTATCTGGTACATAGCTGGTGCTCAACACATTTCAGTTCTCTTCTTTTTTCCCCTCTGCTTTTCCATTCTTGTTTTTTCAGTGTTATTTCATATAATTAAGATACTTAAAGTATACAATGTAATGATTTAATATACATATACATTGTGAAAGTATTCTCCCCAGTGAGTTAAATATCCCATCACTTCACATATTTACCTTTTTGTTTGTGAGAACGCTTAAGTTCTACTCTTAGCAAATTTCAATTACATAATACATTGTTACCAACTGTAGTCATCATGGTACACATTAAATTCTCAAAACTTACTCATATTATAACTGAAAGTGTGTGCCCTTTTACCAATTTCTCCCTATTTTCCCCACTCTCCAGCTCCTGGCGGATGCTTTTCTACTCTGTTTCTATGAGTTTGACTTTTGTGTTTTCTTTCTTTTTTTTTTTTCATGATTCCATATATAAGTGATAACATATTTGTCTTTCTCTCTCTGGTTTATTTTACTTAGCATGATGTCCTCCTGATTTATCTGTACTGTCTCAAATAACAGGATTTTCTTTTTTTTAAGGCTGAATAATATATTAGTATATATGATATATACATCACCTTTCCTTTATCCATTCATCCCTGGATGAACACTTATTTTATTGCCATACCTAGCTGTTGTGAATAATGCTGCAATGTACTTGAGAATACAGATATCTCTTTGAGGCATGATTTTATTTCCTTTGTATATGTACCCAGAAGTAGGATTACTAGATCATATAGTAGTTCTATTTTTAATTTCTTAAGAAACCACCATATTGTTTTCCATAGTGGCTGTACACATTTATATTCCCCCCTACAGTGAACAAGGTTTCCAATTACTCCACTTCCTCACCAACATGTTTTTTATTGTTTTTAAAATAATAAACATCCTAATGGATGTGAGGTGGTATCTCACTGAGTCTTCTTTTTTTTAATATATTTTTCTATTTTCCTGATAGTGATGTCAGATACCTATCCATGTACCTGTTTTTGTATGTCTTCTATGGAAAAAATTGTCTATTTAGGTCCTTTGCCAATATTTTAATTCAGTTATTTGATTTTTTTTCGCTAAAATACTATTCAGCCTTAAAAAGAAAAGAAATTCTGACGTATGCTACAACCTGGATGAAATTTAAAGACACTATGCTAAGTGAAATAAGCCAGTCAGTAAAAGATAAATACTGTATGACTCCATTTATATAAGTTATTTAGAATAGTCAAAATAATAGGGACAGAAAGGGTAATGCTGAGTGCCAGGCACTAGAAAGAAGGAGGAAATGGGAAGTTATTGTTTAATGGGTACAGTGTTTCAATTTTACAGGATGAAAAGTTCTGGAGATGGTAATGGTAACACACCTTTATGAAAGTATTTAATGCCAATGAACTGTACACTTAAAAGTAGTTAAGATGGTAAATTTTGCTATGTGTATTTGACCCCAACAAAAGTATTGGGAAAAGAAACATTACTTTTATGTCATGGCAGCTTTTCTTTTCTTTCTTTCTTTTTTTTTTTTTTTTTTGATTAATTTAATGAAACTTTTTCCAAGCACAATACAAGCAATAACTTAGCTTGGAGCTCACTTTGAAAGTGTATGGGACAGGGGTTTATATTGTAATAAAGGTAGTCAGACCAGATAAACAAAGGGAGAGAGACAAGGCTCCTATTCCGTTAGGGTTATGATGCAGCCCTATTAATATAGCACAAATTTATTTCCTTGAGTTTCAAATTCTGGCAAAAATAACAGAGCAAATTATAAGAGAAAAGAAAAGAAAATGGAAAACCTTGCAGAAGTAGTGTTTAACATGTGTAGTTCATTTCTTATTTACTTAGAAACAAAATACTTAATATATATGCATATCTACATTGTGATAAAATATGAGAATATTCATTATTAATGAACATGTTTCTTTAATTTATAGTTGGGTTAAAAATTAATTAGCTCTTGATCACTGGAAGACCTTTCTTTAAAATCAGCTGATGGCCTGAGCAGCTATGCTACAGTACACTGTGAGTTTGAATTCATAATTAGTTTGATATAGAAAATAAGTAGATAGTATTAATACATTAGCAAGTTTGTTTAGGTGATGGTTATCAGTGATTAACTGTGTCTTACAATAAACGCTTTAGATAAATATGTTTCTAATGTGTTATGCAATGTGGATAGTGTTAGAGAATTGTTTTTGACAGTGAGATTTTCCTTTTTGTTATGGTTTTTATCTATCATTGATGTATATTTCCATGTGACATTAGTTTCAGTTATACAACATAACAATTTAATATTTTTATATTTGGTGAAATCACCACAATAACTCTAGTTAAAATTCATCACCATATACAGTTACAAAGTTTGTTTTTCTTGTGACGAGGACTTTTTATATTAGCTCTCTTAGCGACTTTCGAGTATGCAATATAGTATTAACTATAGTCACCATGCTGTACTTTCCATCCCCATGACTTATTTTATAACTGAAAGCTTGTACCTTTTGACCCCCTTCACCTATTTTGCCCACACCCAATCCCTATCTGTGGCAACCACCAATCTGGTCTCTGTATCTATAAGCCTGAGTTTTGTTTTTAAATTCCACATTTAAGTAAGATCATACAGTATTTGTTTTCATCTGCCTGATTTAATTAAGTTATAACTTGTTATTATTTCTAATGATGCCTCCAAAACACACCACACAGGTAAATACAGAAGAAAATTAAATAACAATTGGAGGAAGTCTAAAGTGCCTGAAAAGCATCTATTACAAATTCAGATATTTAGTTAGATATCACATTGCTTCTTTTCTCCTTAAGGAACTAAAAATAATGTTCAAAATACTATTGATATGTCATTGTAACTAGAAACACTAGTTACAATTTATTAGTGGACAATTACACATAAGTTATTAGTGGATGATTACACATAAATTTAGCCCACTTTTTTTGATGACCAATGTTAGTATAACCTGTTGTTAAAAAGGCAAATTTATTTTGAGAGTGTTAGAGTTTACAATTTGTTTTTCCTATTTGGCTCTTGATACTGTCATAGTTTCTGCCCCCAGTAAAATCAGAAAACTTTTACTGAGCATCTCAAGTATAGCTGTGTTTCCCCATTTCTCACAACAATTTACTTACATTTTGTTGCTGTTACTTTTAAGTAAAGTATGAAAAATATATTACCATGTTCTAGTCACTGGACATAGTGCTGAAAAAAAAATTAGATCTTTTAAACTTACATTCCGTAGAGGAGTGTTGACTATATCCCCATAGTCATTGGGAATGTGGAGAGAGAGGGATGCAGGGAGAGACCCCTTAGTCCTTATTCCAAACCTCTTTGTTAGAATCTGAGAAAGCACAGAGCCTGAGGATCTGCATTTTCAAAAATTTCTTCATGTGCTTCAGATTCAAAGCAGCCAGAGAAATTCATAGACTCAGGACAAAAGCAAAATTATAATCTCTACTCTTAGTTCAGCCTTTTAGAATTTATTCTCAATTGATAAGTTTTTGTTACAAGATCTATCCTGGCCAGATTTGTAATATTGGTTTTCCAGTGTTAATCATCATAATCTGTACATATTTTATAAAAATACATAAACTTAATTTGAAAATAATATCAGTAAAAACAACTCCATTTTAAAGTTGCCTCTAGTTAATTTCATGTAGTTATTGGAATATATTTTGAAAAAATAAATTCATGTTAAGCACTATGAGAATTGCTTTTATGATATTAAATATCCTCTTTTTAACATCTTGAACATATTATATTGTGATTTCTAATATCTTTTTCATATAATAAAATTATAAATGTCTAAACTACTATTTAGGCACTTGCTTATTATATTTATTTTAAGGAAATTAAATTTTAAATTAGAATTAAATTATTTATATTTTTGTGTTGAAATTTCTATGCCAAATTAACTGTATCTACTTAATATCAACCCCTCAAATAGAGACCTCACAAGTGATATATCCTCAAGTAAAATTTTATTATGTGTTAAATTTTATTTTTTTAATGAGCAAACACACTCAAGAAAAGATTTGTTTTTTAAACTCAATTTAAAATTAGTAGAAAAACAAATGTAAAATCAACTAAAAATTTAAAGAGGATAAGTTTCCCGACATTCTGACGAAAACTTGGAAATTATAAACCTGTGGGGATAGTATTCCCACAGGTAGCTAGGACAATAATTGCCATTTTCTTGGTAATGTTTAGGGTGTTAAAGCAAGGCACTGTGGTGTGGACAGAATCATGATGCAGGTATGCATTCACTATGGAGGAACACACTGCTTTTCACAAGTAATCTGAGGACCCCATATTTCAAGGCCCTCAGGGAAAATCTAATCACAAGGACCAACAAATACACAACCATTAAGCAAAAAAAAAAAAAAAAAAAATATTCCCAGTGATAAAGTTAATGTATACTAATTATACTAATTTATAAACCTTGTTACACAAATATAAAATATCTGTATTATATTTGTTAGGGAATCTACTATGTGTTATAATACCTTATAGTTGTAGATTTCATAATTTATAAAGATGTTTCCATAGAAGTTACTCCAACTGGTTCTCAAAATAGCTCAATGCATTAAGCTGAGAACATGTATCTTTAGAGTTATGCCAAAAACTGAGAATCAGAATTTAATTGGCTATTGTAAGGCCACATGCCTGTAAGCCTTCTGGTCAGCAGAATAACCAAGGTCTTCAGTTAAGTGCTGTGCCTGTGGGTATCTGAAAAGTTAAACAATAGAGCTGATAATTAAAAAAAAAATATACTCAGCCAAACAAATTGTATCTGTAAACACTCAGATAAAATCACACAAAAATTAAAAAGGAGATAAAATTTAATTCTTAATCATACTAAATGAAATTGGGGTTGTTGACACATGCTCTTCCCAAAGGAAGCAAAAGCTTGGCTTCTAAAACAGTCCCTGATTAAGAGCAAGAAACAAAAGAATCAAGATAAATAGCAGTGATGAGCCATTTTATTTGCCAATTTTTCTTGATAAAGTCAATTTATCTTTTGCTCTTCAGTTCGTCTGTATATAAAATGGGAAAAAAATGTCATCAGGCTTTTGTGTTACATTCTAAATCAAATAGATGACTTTCAACCATGGTGTTTTCAATTTATGAAGTCCAGAGAGTATTTGTCACTGCCACCTCTGCACAGTGTGGTTTCTGAGATGGTAGAGCAAGTTTTAACTGACAACAGATAATGTTTGTTTTTACAATAACACATTAAAGACATGCATAAACAGTAAATATATTATTCTAGATTATTTTATGGGGTTTAAAATATAACACTTTATAGTAATACAACATAGAAAGCATCCCAAACAAATCACATGCATGTTTAAAACTACATGCTTTTAATTCATTACAAATCTTCCCTTATCATGTACCTGTTTGCTGGACATGGAGCTTTATGCTAAGTAACATTCCTACCCATGAGAAACGCCATGTCTGCTTGTGGAGACAGACAAATGTACAGGCTGAGAGGGTCAGCTCCATACTAGTTGTGGAATTTACAATGCAAAACTATGTGATACAGGTAAAACTAAAGATATTTAAGAGGCAGAATGTCTAGGTCTTCCGGAGAGAGGGAGGTTTTTTCTAGAGGGTGGCACCAGCTCAGTGTCTGGGATTCAGAGTTAACCAATGCAATTGCATTATTGGAAAGTCATCTAAAACAATGGCCAAAGTGATTTTTCAACTAAATAAAATATTAGACTAGTTGTTAAAATTTCAGGTTAGATTGTTCATCAGCAAAATATGATATTTGTCTATGCCCACTGTGGCTCAATCAAAATATTTCTTCTTTGTGATTCACATTTGGATTGTGGTTCTTTGGGTTTTTCTATAACTTTACATAATAAGTAAATGGAGATACAGAGAATTAATTACCAATCCATGAAGATCTGTTTACAATCTGCTAACATCACAGCTAATTCCTGATATTCAAAGCTTATAAACTTTATTATTAATAAAACAAAGAATTCGTGGAACTATTCTAAAAGTTGAAAACATCAGAAAACATTATAAAAAACATAAATCCTATGGATTTTTTTTCTAGTGTGATGGTGCTGAGAATACTACTTCCTTCTGATGCAATTAAATAAACATTTTATGAAATTCATTTACAATATTTATAAACTGATTCAAGATACCTTAATAGATTTAATCAACCATGACTGTGTAGTGAAGCCACCATTAAAATCCAAAAGGAAGGGGTTCAGAGACCTTCCAGGTTGATGAAGCAGAATGCCTCCACGTGCCACTGTGCTGGGCTCCAAACTCCAAGATGACTGAAGTTTCTTTGTGCTCGACCTCAGGATATATTTAAAGTGATGAAAGGGAAAAACCTACAACCAATATTACTCTACCCAGCAAGCATCTCATTCAGATTTGATGGAGAAATTAAAACATTTACAGACAAGTAAAAGATAAAAAAATTCAGCACCACCAAACCAGCTTTACAACAAATGCTAAAGAAACTTCTCTAGGCAGGAAACACAAGAGAAGGAAAAGACCTACAAAAACAAACCCAAAACAATTAAGAAAATGGTAATAGGAACATACATATTGATAATTACCTTAAATGTAAATGGATTAAATGCTCCAACCAAAAGACATAGACTGGCTGAATGGATACAAAAACAAGACCCATATATATGCTGTCTACAAGAGACCCACTTCAGACCTAGGGACACATACAGTCTGAAAGTGAGGGGATGATAAAAGATATTCCATGCAAATGGAAATCAAAAGAAAGCTGGAATAGCCTTTCTCATACCAGACAAAATAGACTTTAAAATAAAGACTATTACAAGTGACAAAGAAGGACACTACATAATGATCAAGGGATCAATCCAAGAAAAAGATATAACAATTGTAAATATTTATGCACCCAACATAGGAGCAGCTCAATACATAAGGCAAATGCTAACAGCCATAAAAGGGGAAATCGAGAGTAACACAATCATAGGGGACTTTAACACCCCACTTTCACCAATGGACAGATCATCCAAAATGAAAATAAAGGAAACACAAGCTTTAAATGACACATTAAACAAGATGGGCTTCATTGATATTTATAGGACATTCCAACAAAAACAACAGAATACATTTTCTTCACAAGTGCTCTTGGAACATTCTTCAAGATCATATCTTAGGTCACAAATCAAGCCTTGATAAATTTAAGAAAACTTAAATCATGTCAGGTATCTTTTTTGACCACAATGCTGTGAGACTAGATATAAATTACAGGAAAAAAACTGAAAAAATACAAACACATGGAAGCCAAACCATACGTTACTAAATAGTCAAGAGATCACTGGAGAAATCAAAGAGGAAGTCAAAAAATACCTAGAAACAAGTGACAGTGAAAACATGATGACCCAAAACCGATTGGCTGCATCAAAAGGAATCCTAAGAGGGAAGATTATAGCAATACAATCCGACCTCAAGAAACAAGAAATATCTCAAATAACCTAACCTTACACCAAAAACAATTAGGGAAAGAAGAACAAAAAAAAACCCAAAGTTAGAAGAAGGAAAGAAAGAAAGATCAGAAATAAAGGAAAAAGGAATGAAGGGAAAAATAGCAAAGATCAATAAAACTAAACACTGGTTCTTTGAGAAGATAAACAAAATTGATAAACCATTAGCCAGACCCATCAAGAAGAAAAGGGAGAAGACTCAAATCAACAGAATTAGAAATGAAAAAGGAAAAAAACAGCTGACCCAGCAGAAATACAAAGAATCATGAGGGATTACTACAAGCAACTCTATGCCAATAAAATGGACAACCTGGAAGAAATGGACAAATTCTTAGAAAAGCACAACATTCCGAGACTGAACAAGGAAGAAATAGAAAATATGAACCGACCAATCACAAGCACTTAAATTGAAACTGTGATTAAAAATCTTCCAACAAACAAAATCCAAGGACCAGATGGCTTCACAGGTGAATTCTATTAAACATTTAGAGAGGGCTTCCCTGGTGGCGCAGTGGTTGGGAGTCTGCCTGCCGATGCAGGGGATGTGGGTTTGTGTCCCGGTCCGGGAGGATCACACATGCTGTGGAGTGGCTGGGCCCATGAGCCATGGCCGCTGAACCTGTGTGTCCAGAGACTGTGCTCTGCAACGGGAGAGGTCACAACAGTGAGAGGCCCGCGTACCACAAAAAAAAAAAAAAAAAAAAAATTTAGAGAAAAGCTAACACCTATCCTGCTCAAATTCTTCCAAAATATAGCAAAGGGAGGAACACTCCCTAACTCATTCTACAAGGCCACCATCACCCTGATACCAAAACTAGACAAAGATGTCACAAAGAAAAAAAACTACAGGCCAATAACACTGATGAACATAGATGCAAAAATCCTCAACAAAATACTAGCAAACAGAATCCAACAGCACATTAAAAAGATCATACACCTTGATCAAGTGGGGTTTATCATAGGAATGCAAGGATTATCACAGGAATGCAAGGATTCTTCAATATATGCAAATCAATCAATGTGATACACCATATTAACAAATTGAAGGATAAAAAACATATGATCATCTCAATAAATGCAGGAAAAGCTTTTGACAAACTTCAACACCCATTTATGATAAAAACCCTCCAGAAAGTAGGCATAGAGGGAACTTACATAAATATAAGAAAGGCCATATATGACAAATCCACAGGCAACATCATTCTCAATGGTGAAAAACTGAAACAATTTCCATTATGATCAGGAGCAAGACAAGGTTGCCCACTCTCACCACTATTATTCAACATACTTTTGGAAGTTTCAGCCACAGCAATCAGAGAAGTAAAATAAATAAAATGAATCCAAATTGGAAAAGAAGACATAAAGCTGTCACTCTTTGCAAATGACATGACACTATACATAGAGAATCCTGAAGACTCTACCAGATAACTACTAGAGCTAATTGATGAGTTTAATAAAGAAGCAGGATACAAAATTAATGCACAGAAATCTCTACATTCCTATACACTAATGATGAAAAATCTGAAAGAGAAATTAAGGAAACACTCCCATTTACCATTGCAACAAGAAGAATAAAATACCTAGGAATAAACCTACCTAAGGAGATAAAAGACCTGTATGCAGAAAGCTATAAGACACTGATGGAAGAAATTAAAGATGATACAAATAGATAGATATACCATGTTCTTGGATTTGAAGAATCAACCTTGTGAAAATGACTCTACTATCCAAAGCAATGTACAGATTCAATGAAAACTCTATCAAACTACCAATGGCATTTTTCACAGAAATAGAACAAAAATTTCACAGTTTGTATAGAAACACAAAAGACGCTGAAGAGCCAAAACAATCTTAAGAGAGAAAAACAGCTGGAGGAAGCAGACTCCCTGACTTCAGACTATACTACAAAGCTACAGTAATCAAGACAGTATGGTACTGGCACAAAAACAGAAATATAGATCAATGGAACAGGATAGAGAGTGCAGTGATAAACCCATGCACATATGATCACCTTATCTTTGATAAAGGAGGCGAGAATATACAATGAAGAAAAGGCAGCCTCTTCAATAAGTGGTGCTGGGAAAACTGGACAGCTACAAGTAAAATAATGAAATTGGAACAATTCCTAACACCATACACAAAATTAAACTCAAGACGTAAATGTGAGGCTAGACACTATAAAACTCTTATAGGAAAACATAGGCAGAACACTCCATGACATAAATCACAGCAAGATTCTTTTTGCCCCACCTCCTAGAGAAATGGAAATAAAAACAAAAATGAACAAATGGGACGTAATGAAACTTAAAACTTTTGCACAGCAAAGGAAACCATAAACAAGATGAAAAGACAACCCTCAGAATGGGAGAAAATATTTGCAAATGAAGCAACTGACAAAGGATTAATCTCCAAAATTTATAAGCAGCTCATGCAGCTCAATATCAAATAAAGAGACAACCCAATCCAAAAATGAGCAGAAGATCTAAATAGACTTTTCTCCAGAAAAGATATACAGATTGCCAACAAACACATGAAAGGATGCTCAAAATCACTAATCACTAGAGAAATTCAAATCAAAACTACAATTGGATATCACCTCACACCAGTCAGAATGGCCATCATCAAAAATTCTACAAACAGTAAATGCTGGAGAGGGTCTGGAGAAGGGGAACCCTCTTGCACTGTTGGTGGGAATGTAAATTGATACAGCCACTATGGAGAATAATATGGAGGTTCCTTAAAAAATTAAAAATAGAGCTACCATATGACCCAGCAATCCCACTACTGGGCATATACCCTGAGAAAACCATAAGTCAAAAAGAGTCATGTACCACAATGTTCATTGCAGCTCCATTTACAACAGCCAGGACATGGAAGCAACCTAAGTGTCCATCGACAGATAAATGGATAAAGAATATGTGGCACAGATATACAATGGAATATTACTCAGCCATAGAAGAAACGAAATTGAGTTATTTGTAGTGAGGTGGATGGACCTGAGTCTGTCATACAGAGTGAAGTAAGTCAGAAAGAGAAAAACAAATACCGTATGCTAACACGTATATATGGAATCTAAAAACAAACAAAAAAAATGGTTCTGAACAACCTAGCGGCAAGACAATAATAATGACGCAGACATAGAGAATGGGCTTGAGGACCTAGGGACAGGGAAATGTAAGCTGGGATGACGTGCTAGAGTTGCACTGACATATGTACACTACCAAATGTAAAATAAATAGCTAGTGGGAAGCAGCTACATGACACAGGGAGATCAGCTTGGTGCTTTGTGACCACGTAGAGGGGTGGGATAGGGAAGGTGGGAAGGAGATGCAAGAGGGAGGAGATATGGGGTTATATGTATAGCTGATTCACTTTGTTATACAGCAGAAACTAGCACAACATTGTAAAGCAATTATACTCAAATAAGAAAAAATGATACCTTAGTAAAAATTTCATAAACAAAATTCTTGTTAACAAGCCTGATACTTCTAATAACTGTTGAGAAATGGACCAAAGTATATAATTGTTGAAATATTACATCAAAGGCTCAATTTTGTTTATTTCTAAAGTAGCAGATTAGACCAAATTTAATGTAAATTATGTTGTACAAATATATATTTATAATAAGATTGTAATAAAGAATAATTTAAAAGAATAAATTGAGAACATTGGTCAGTTGTGCATTAACTTCCACAAAATGTTCTTAGTTATTATTTTATTGTTTGAAAGGTTTGACTTGAGTATTCTGTCCAATTTCAACATATTTTATGGGATTTTATTTGTCTAGATGTGTAAGATAGTTTCTTTTTATAATAAGTGTTTTTAAGCAAATAGGGAACAATTACTTTTGACAGTTGTTTCCATGTCAGTTAAGGCTCACTTGGTTAAATCTAGGAACAAATCCGTGCTCTCCCCATTAGCTTAAAAACAAGGAGGGTAGAGACATCTTCTCATATCTTGTTATTATACATAATAAAATACTTTCATAACTAACCTTTCATGTTGTCATTAAAGGTTAATACTATGCCATCTCACTGATGTCTTGTAAGGCAACACCCACGCTGCTGCTGTATTGTTGTTGTGGGATAGTAATTATCAGAACGGATTCTAAACATCATTTCTGGATTCAGGTGCTGCCTCCACCTCTTCCATGCTGTATGACTTTAGGGAATTTACTTAGGCCCTCTGGGCCTCAGTATTCTCAAGTTTATAGAGGAAATAGCAGCACTCTTGTCACTGTGTTTTATGAGGGTAAAATTATGAACATAGTTAATAGATTTGGAACAGTGCTTGGCATGCAATGAGTGCTGTGAAAATGCTAATAACTGTTATTGTTTCCAGACCACTTAAAGATCTAAGTCATGAAATGATCTCTCAGATGTAGAATTTTGTGTGGTACATATCAAACTGCAAAAGCAAAGAACAAATGGCATGCTTGTTTTTAAAGGAAGATTTTGTTTAATAGCCAGATGAGTATTTACTAAAGCAACACTATAGCTAATTTACCATTTTTACAAGGTGAATGTGAATGTCATTTCACCATTATAATTGCATGCTGATATTTTTACTAATATTCTCATATTTTGGCCTCAAATATAACTTTACTGCATATTCTTAACAACTTTTAATAATACAGAAATAAGTAATCTCACCATTCTTACTCATCAAGTATAAAGACTGGTAATACTTGGTAAATTTATTTCCAAATATCTTTCTGTGTGTTCATCTAATTATATGCATAAGTTCATTTAAGAAAAGCTGTCTTTAAATATCATTACTCATAAATCTAACATTAAAATAAACATAGAGTCAACACCACTGTCTGTAGAGGATAGGTAGAGTTGTTGCTCTGATGCTTAGACTTGTCAATATCAAACATTTTGTAATTTTAAGTTAAAAGTAGTTATATTGTTTTTCAATTGCTTAATATTTTATTTGTAACAAAACTTTACTTTCATATTATCGATATTTACTATTTTTCCAGCTTTATTGGCATATCACTGACATAACATTATGGAAGATTAAGGTG
Source organism: Aethalodelphis obliquidens (assembly GCF_003676395.1). Lineage (NCBI taxonomy): Eukaryota > Metazoa > Chordata > Mammalia > Artiodactyla > Delphinidae > Aethalodelphis > Aethalodelphis obliquidens. Next base: position 16,684,363 of record NW_020837973.1, on the reverse strand, counting down.
TACAAGGTATTGATTTGATACATGAACATATGGCAAAATGAGTACCATCATAGCTTTAGCTTTATTAATGTCATGAATCACATTACATCAATAGAATTTCTTATTTGTGGTGAGAATATTTAAATCTATTCTCTTAGCAACTTTCAATTATATAACACAATATTAACTGTAACTCCATGCTGTAGAATAGATCCTCAGACCCTATTCATCACGTATCTGGAAGTTTGTACATTTTGGTTAACTTCTTTTCTTTTCCTCCACCATACAGCCTCTGGGAACCACCATACTAGTTTCTATTTCTCTAAGTTCCACTTTTTTAGATTCCACATAGTGATATTACTCAGTATTTTTCTTCCTCTGTCTGACATATTTCACTCAGCATAATGTCCTCAAGGTCCATCCATGTTGTCACAAATAGCAAGATGTCATTTTTTCTCATGGCTGCCTGATAGTCCATTGTATATATTGATACACAACATCTTCTGTATCCATTAATAGAGACCTCGGTTGTTTCAACATCCTGGCTATTATGAATAACTCTGTGATGAAAATGGAAGTGCAGATATTTCTTCCAGATTGTGTTTTCATTTCCTTTGAATTTATACCCAGAAGTGGGATTGCTGAATCATATGGTAGATCTATATTTAATATTTTGAAGAACTGCCATACTTTTTTCCATAGTGGCCTCACCAATTTACATTCCTACCAACAGAACAAAATTGTTGCCTTTTCTCCACATTCTCAGCAACGTCTATCTTTTGTCTTTTTGATGGTACCGACTCACACTTGTTAGAATGGCTATCTCACTGTGTTTTTGATATGCATCAACCCGATGATTATTGATGTTGACCATCTTTTCATGTACCTGTTAGCCATTTGTATGTTATCTTTGGAAAAATATCTATTCAGATTATTTGCTCTTTTTGAATTATTTTTGCTCTTCCTTTTATGGGTTCTTTATATATTTTAGATATTAATTCCTTATCAGATATAAGATTTGCAAATATTTTTCCCATTCTGTATATTGCCTTTTAATTTTGTTGATGGTTTCCTTTGTTGAACAGAAACTTTTTAATTTGATGAGGTTTTGCTTGTTTTGTTTCTCTTTTGGTGTCAAATCCAAAATATAATTGTCAAAACTGATATCAAGGAGATAACCACTATGCTTTCTTCTAGGGATTTTATGATTTCAGGTCTTACATTCAAGTCTTTAATCTATTTTCATTTGATTTTTGTATATGGTATAATATAGGGCTTCAGTTTCATTCCTCTGCATGTGGCTGTCCAGTTTTCCCAGTGCCATTTATTGAATACATTATCATTTCCCCATTTTGTATTCTTGGGTCCCTCATGGTAAACTAATTGGCCATATATGCTTAGGTTTATTTCTGGGTTCTCTCTTCTGTTCCATTGATCTATGTGTATATTTTTATGCCAATATGCTATTTTGATTGCTATAGCTTTGTAATATAGTTTGAGATCACGTAGTGCGATGCCTCCAGTTTTATTTTTCATTAAGGTTGCTTTGACTCTTCAGGGTCTTTTGTTATTCCATACAAATTTTAGGAATTTTTTTTTCTATTCTTGTAAAAATGCCATTGGAATTTAAATAGAGATTGCCATAAGTCTGTAAATTGCTTTGGGTACTTTAGACATTTTAACAATATTCTTCCAATTTATGAACACAGATGGTATTTCCATCTATTTGTGTCTTCTTCAATTTCTTTAAATAATGTCTTATAATTTTTAGTGTACAGATCTTTTGCCTCCTTGCTTAAATTTATTTCTAAGTATTTTTGATGCTATTGTAAATACATTTTTGAAATTTTACTTTTGTATGTTGATTTTGTATCCTGCAAGTTACTGAACTTGTTTATTACTTCTAACAGTTTTGGGTTTTTTTTGATGAGTTGTTAGTGTTTTCTATATATATTGTGTCATTGATAAATAGAGATGATTTTACTTTTTCCTTTTTGATTTGGACATTTTCTATTTATTTTTCTTACCTAATTGCTCTGGCTAGAACTTCTATTTATATATTAAATAAATGTGTCAATAGTGGGGACCCTTGTCTTGTTCTTGATCTTTGAAGAAAAGCTTTCAGCTTTTCACTGTTGAGTATAATGCTAACTGTGAGATTGTCATATATGGACTTAATTATGTTGAGGTACATTCTGTCTTTACTCAATTTATTGAGAGTTTTTATCATGAAAGTATACTGAACTTTGTCAAATGCTTTTTCTGAATTTATCAAGGTGATCATATGATTTTTATCCTTCATTGTGTTAATGTGGTATATCAAATTGGTTTTGCAGATGTTAAAACATTCTTGCCTCCCTGGGATAAATCCCATTTGATCATGATGTGTGATCCTTTTAATGTATTGTTGAATTTGGTTTGGTAATATTTTGTTTAGGATTGTGTGCCTATGTTCATCAGAGATATTGGCCTATAATTTTCTTTACTTACAGGGTCCGGTTTTGGTATTAGGGTAGCGCTGGCTTTATAAAATCATTTTGGAAGAGTTCCCTTCTCTTTTATTTTTTTAGAAGAATTTAAGAAGGGTTGGTGTTAATTCTTCTTTAAATGTTTGTTAGAATTCACCAATGAAGCATCTGGACCTGGGTTTTTCTTTGTTTGTAGTTTTCTGATAACTGATTCAGTCTCCCTGCTGGTAATAACTGTGTTCCACTTTCAAATTTTATGATTCAGTGTTGGTAGTTTGTATGTTTCTAGGAATTTATCCATTTCTTCTAGGTTGTCCAATTTGCTAAGATTCTTGTAATATTGTTAGATTGTTCATAGTAGTCTCTTGAGTCTTTGTACGTTCTCTTTCATTTGTAGTTTTACTTATATGAAACCTCTTTTTTCTGTTTTTCTTGGTTAGCCTAGTTAAAGATTTGTCTCTTTTGTTTGTTTTTTTCAAAAAATAGCTCTTGGTTTCATTGATTTTTTATCTATCATTGTTTTAGTCTCTATTTTCACTCTGATCTTTGTTATTTTCTTCTTTTTGCTAACTATAGCCTTAAATTTCTCAATTTCTTTCTAGCTCTTTTGGTGTAAAATTAGGTTTATTTGAGATCTTTCATTTTTAATTTTTTCTTATTGTAGGCATTTGTCACTATAAACTTCTGTCTCCAAACTGTTTTTGTGGCAACCAATAAATTTTTGTGTGTTGTTTCCATTTTCATCTGTCTAATTATATTTTTTGATTTCTTTTTTGTTGGTGGTGGTGTATAATTGTTCATAGTAGTCTCTTTTAATTCTTTGTATGGTATCAATTGTAAGTTCTCTTCTTTTATTAATATTTTATTTATTTGAGACCTATTTTTTCTTGGTTAGCCTAGTTAAAGGTTTGTCTATTTTTTCCAAAAAAAAAAAAAAAATGGTTGTCCCACAGCATATAGTTTTATCTCCACATGCTTGTGAATTTTCCAGTTTTCTTCCTGTGAATAATTCCTAGTTTCATGCCATTGTGATTGGAAATGATGCTCAATGTGATTTCATTCTTCTTAAATTTGCTAACACTTGTCGAGTGGTCTAACATGATCTGTCCTGGTGAATGTTCTGTGGGTTCTTGAGAAGAATGTGTATTCTGCAGCTGTTGATTTGAATGTTCTATAAATCTCGGTTAAGTCCATCTGGTTGAATGTGTAATTTAAGTCCAATGTTTTCTTATTGAATTTCTATCTGGATTTTCCATTATTGAAAGTGAGACATTGAAGTCCCCTACTATTATTATATTGTTGTCTATTTCTCCCTTCAGTTCTATAACTATTTGCTTTATGAATTTATGTGCTCTGGAGTCAGGTTCTATTTGTTTATTTTTATCAGAATTTTGATATTATGTTAGTTTTACCACAATTATTTATTTAACAACTCATTTGGGGACTACTTCAATGTTATTTAAGGAATGGTATTGAGTGATATATATAGGTAAATCTTCCCTGGTGTTCTAATAGTAGATGCTCATCCACAAAATATTTAATTTCATTTAATGAGACACTTAATATTAAATTCAAACTGATCCAAATACATTATATCTTTAAGGTTTTGTTATATTTTCTTTCAGAACTTTTTTTTTTTTTTTTTGTGGTACACGGGCCTCTCACTGTTGTGGCCTCTCCCGTTGCAGAGCACAGGCTCCAGTGGCTCACGGGCCCAGCCGCTCCACGGCATGTGGGATCCTCCCAGACCCGGGCACGAACCCACGTCCCCTGCATCGGCAGGCGGACTCCCAAGAACTGCGCCACCAGCGAAGCCCCAGAACTATTTTTAATACATCTTTAAATAGTATGCAAATATTTGAATTGCCTTCATTTATACAGAATTGAGCACAGAATAGAATGTAAATCCCTATTAAATGATGTAAGTTTAAGTAGATTACTGAAGTATTTTTCTTTATATTAAGAAGTATAATCTAAATTTTAAAGTAACAACTTTTTTGTTTAAAAGTAATGAATTTTGCTAACTAATGCCTACACTGAGTTAATATTTCTTTCATGCATATTTCATAATTTAAAAATTTTTTCAGTTAATATGTGGAATTTTATGACATAAACTGGTAGATTTGTGTAACTAAGTAGTTGTTAGTTAAGGATACCAACTGCAATCTTTATTCACGTTCTTATAATTGTGATTTTCAGGGTGTTATGAGTCACAACAACTTTCTAAGTTCCAACTGGGCCAGTTTAATAATAGCTCCAAATACAACAGCCTTTTTGGGATATAATAGTGATGATTTTGTAAACCAGAGTTTTCTACATTATATTTTCTAGTTAATAAAACAATGTTGATACACTCATAAAAGCTTGCAATAGTTCATTTTTCTAATATCTGCCTTCCATTGCAATCTATTCTCTATGACCATATTTTGATTTGATTTTTATGGTATGCTTGGATTCATATTATGGTCCTTTAGTTAAGATAGGAAACTTGTATATACTATCGAATGTTATGGAAGTATAGAACAAAATCTCTACCTTCTATAGATATGGCCTGAAGTCAAAAGTTGCATCGAGTAAGTTTCAATAATAATTCTTCCCAAGAAGAAAATGAACTTTCTTCTTCATTATGAGGCCTAAATATATATATATATATATATATATATATATATATATATATATATATATATATATATATAAAACTTAGAGATTTTTTCCACTATGCTGCTCATGAATTAACTTATGCCACTAATTATCCTGAATGTTAATATTCCTTAAGTAGTAAAATTAGGAAATACTGCACACCTATTTGTTTTTCCTATTTTCTTTAAACCGTTCCTATAAATAGTGTGAATACAACTATGATTTTTTTGTATATTTGTTGCTCAGCTGCTTGGTTGTGAGAAAATACAGTTCTAATACAATCTAGAATACCATTCAATGTATGTCTATTCATTTGGGACAGAATGATATCAGTCTCTGACATGTGAGTGGTAGCTAAGGCAGGTGTATTACAAACATCAACTAAAAAAAAAAATAGCACTATGGTCGACAGCTATTTGATTTAGGTAAAGTTTTGTTAAGAGACACTTACTTCTTAATGAAATGCAGGCCGTAGGTATAATAACCTCTCAATCTGTTTTTTATACAAGGCTTTCAAAAAAGTTATTTATTTGAAGAAAAACAATCACTAAAATATAGCTAACCTTACAAAAAACACTGAATTATATTTATTTTAATTACATTTCCTTGGTAAATATTTCTGAAATATGTTCCCTATAAGCATTATGTTAAGATTTATTATGCTATTGTAATAAGCATAATTTGAAGAATGCCTTTTTCTTTTAGTTCAATGTTCATCTCATTTTAACAATATACTGATTTGAGAAAGGATTTCTTCCCATTCATTGATAAGACCTTTCCATGTTTACACAATGTTGGGAGGGTCTTAAACATTTAAAGGTAATATATAATTAAAAGATTGCTTAGGGCTTCCCTGGTGGTGCAGTGGTTAAGAAACCACCTGCTAATGCAAGGGACATGGGTTCGAGCCCTGGTCCAGGAAGATCCCACATGCTGTGGAGAGACTAAGCCCATGCACTATAACTACTGAAGCCCGCACACCTAGAGCCGGTGCTCCTCAACAAGAGAAGCCACTGCAATGAGAAGCCCGTGCACCACAACAAAGAGTAGCCCCTGCTCGCCACAACTAGAGAAAGCCTGCGCACAGCAAAGAAGACCCAATGCAGCTAAAAATAAATAAATAAATTTTCAACCCAAAAAGATTGCTTAAAAATCTTGAAAGATTTTATATATATATATATATATATATAGTGTAAATGAATGTGGTTTCAGCACACAGCATTCTACACGCACACATCAAGTCTTTATCACCTAAAGATAGCTAAGAAAACAATATTCTCTACCCAGAATTGCTGTGACAGATCAAGAAGCTAGAGATTTGAGTTCCATATCCTCAAAGAATAGAATGGTTGACTTCTCTGTTTCTTTATGTAGACCTAGAATGTCATCTATATGTAAACAACAGCCATATTATGGAACAATAATTAAATGTGATAAATATTATTTTAAAACTGAAGTTATAGATGCTAAATTTCATGAGAGCAGTCTTTGTTTAGACCTTTGTAACCTTAATGCCTAGAACAATATCTGGCACAATGACTAGAAACAAAGATACTGTTAATTTAACAAATATATTTGTTAAATGAATTCATAATGGGGAGTAAATTAATAAGCTTATGAAGACAATGTATATTGATTCTTATATGAATTGATAATTTTGGTGTAGGATAAAGAAATCTGTCTAAATTACAGAGCAGAATGTTTACATGAATTATTCCTCATAGACAATTCAAAATGTATACAGAAGTAAAAGATTTAGGATCTTTCCAAAGGTCAGGATAAATTTATAATCTTCTTCTTTTGAATTATTGAGATTCTATGTGGACGAAGTGTTTATGATAGGAATTGATAAAGGATATAGCTGTAAGATGTAATTTAACTCACATGCTCAACCAATATTTCTGTTGCTTTAATTGTCTGAACACTGTGCTAAATACTGGGGATGCAGAAATTAATAAGTTGAGTCTTTATCCTCATGAAGTTGACATTTCAGTCCAGTGGTTATCATTTACTTTTATTGATGACATATTTGGTCTACACAAGGAAACAAGGAAGCTAATTGTAGCCACTACCTTATTGTTTGAGAATATGGAATTCAACTACTCTGTTTATCTTTCTGATTTGTCTCAGTAATTCTGGGTACAGAATATTCTTTTCTTCACTTCCTTCAAAAGAGGACTGAAGAATACTTGTATGTGCTTAGAATCTGATATTATATTTACTTCAGACAAAATGAACTGATACCAAAACAAAACAATAAAAAATAAAGTGAAAACTTATATTGAGGCCAAAGAATATTTATTTTTAAGAAATACCTCATCCATTCCTGTATGTGAAAGTGCCTATTTGTAAATTTTGAACATATAGAAAACTTTTGGACTCTAAATTTAGTAATAAGCTGAAACCTTCAATGCATAAGCCCTATTTAATGTTGGCAAAGAGCTGCTCCTTTCTTCCACAGATAGCAGTGGCTATAGCTCATAATGATCTCAGAAGCGGATGCTTATACCTTCCTGTCATTAGTATAAAGAACCTTCTATTTCAGGTTAGGTGATAAAAATGAAAGTCTAAATGTTGATTCTAATGCTAGCAGATTCCTTCAAAAAAGAACCTATAGTGTTAACTCAGTAGGGGATGATTCTACACTGTTCTCTAAGTTCACTTCCTCCATTTCCTTCAGGTATAGAAACTACATCTCTGAAACAGCAGTAGCTAAAATAAGACAGGCTTTTCTGAAAACCATGCATTGGGTTATCTTATTTACTTATTTTATAAGTGTACACTTAGCCTAACTCTCTGAGCATGGGTGCAGAATATACTTAGAGCAACTAAAATATGCCATATACTTTCCTGCTGTGGAACGTTTCCAAGCAACCCTGCAGAACTTATCTCACTGGCCTATTGACAAGAAACATCCTTTCTAGACACACTCTCTACTTGGCTGACACTCACGAGCTGAATCCACAATAAAAAATCCAACTGAAAGAATAGATGTTTTTCGAATTCAGCATTTGAGAAATTAGAACTTAGTTTGTGTGGCTGCCAGACTTGAACATGAGGATATTTTACAAGTGAATAATGTTTTGTGCTTGAGTTTACCTGCCAGTAGCTTTGAACCAGTCCCAAAAGAAATTTTACATTTTCCATTGATAATAAATCAGAAATGGGTCTTATCATGTGTCTAAAATGATTATTCCCTCACACATTGTATAGTAGTTGACTATGTAAAACAAAATCATAATTTAGTTTACAGGGAAAAATAAAACTGGCAAAAATAAAGCAGGCTGTTTCCTGTGTTGGTCGTCGTTTGCAGAATATAAATGATGGTGTTGCATTCGAGAGTTTTGAAACGAAGGTGATATTACACATATTCATTGCCATGACTGCCATACTTGCACTCTCCTTGTAGGGACCCTCTTTTCCCAAGCTCTGACCTCAGACACAGACTTAGATAGTCAAGTTTGTAACATCTGACTTTGCTCCATCTGGCTGCAGTTGATTGGATTCAGCTAAGTACCTGACTCAAAGCAGTTAATCCATAGAATGCTTGATAAATTATGAGAAAAGCTAGGAACGAACATACATTTTCCCAAAGAGTTTGAGTGATTGAGAAATTAGGAACAATCTGGTCACAGTGAATGCTAAACCTGAGAGTATGAACGTGTGCAGAGGTAGATCATGAAGGACCATGAGCAAGCCAGGCTATGAGGATTTCTGAGTTATCAGGTGAAGAAGCTATGGGGCAGCAAGAGCTATATGGGAGAGGAGAGAGATAAAGTAGAAGTAAAAGATCTTCAAGTGGTCAAGAGACCCAAGCATATAAACATACACACTCCTAATGCAGAATTTCTTCACCAGGAAATGAAGTTTCCTTGGACCCAAATAATCAAGTTTCTGAGACCTGCCTGGCCCTACTACTGATCATTATGTTTTTTTGTGTGTGTTTTTTTTTTTGCGGTACGCGGGCCTCTCACTGCTGTGGCCTCTCCCGTTGAGGCCACAGCAGTGGCACAGGCTCTGGACACACAGGCTCAGCGGCCATGGCTCACGGGCCCAGCGTCTCCGCAGCATGTGGGATCCTCCTGGACCGGGGCACGAACCCGTGTCCCCTGCATCGGCAGGCGGACTCTCAACCACTGCGCCACCAGGGAAGCCCTGATCATTATGTTTTGAACACAAAGAAAAGTTATGAGATTGAAAAAAAAAGAGAGACATTACTATTTAGTAAATGCTACATACAATTCATTCTGTGTTGAACATTTGTATCCTTTAATCCTTGAGACAGATTTGTTCATTCTTCAATTCAGCTCCTATTTTGAGCATACTCCTGTGTGACAACTGTTTATTGAGAATCTACTATTTCCTCTGATATTATGAGTGTAACATCCTGCCCTTGGGAGCAGATATATAGGGGAGGGTGATGCATAATAAAAAATAAGCATATTAGACATATAAATTATATAGTATATATCTTAGTTTCAATTCTCTGTGGAACAGCCCCTAATAAGGAAGATTGTCTGCAGAAAACTAATTTAGTTGTTCCCTTGGGATCAACGCCAGTGGAGGAAGGAAGTAGGATTGAGCAAAACAGTAGTTGAATTCATCACAGTCCTAACAAAGGGTCTCATGGGAGCTTTGGGGCTGGAATGTCTCTTGATGATTGTTCCATGCTGAAGCAAGTGCCAAAGCTTTTACTTCCTCCCTCTATTAATGATCAACCTTAGAAAGTGGGTTGCCTCCTGGGAGAAATACTGATCTTGGGCAAGAATATTTTCTTTAGCTAAGGACAATTCCTAGAGAGGAATTCATCAGAAGGCTATTGACAGCCCACACTCCAAGAGCTGGGGGAATGAATTCTGCAAGGGTATCTAGATGCCAGACCATAGAATCCAGTGCAGTATATTGGAACTTGATAAATGCTATAAAAAATAGATTTGGGTATAGGGAATCCAGATTATTGGGAGTTTGATTGGAATTTAAATATCGACAACACTGTAGTTGATGTTTGAAGAAAAAGTTGAGTGACATAAGAAAGTTTCATACAGAAGGAACAGATAGAACAATTACACACCAGGCATGTTTAAGCAAGAATTAGGAAGCCTGTTTGACTAGAGGATATGAAGTTTAAGTATTAGGAGATGAGAGGAAATTGGGGGCTAGTCCATTTGGGACTTTGTAGGTCATGAAAAGATTTTGGCTTTTAATTGAAATTAAGACTGAAATTATATCATTGCAGGATTTTGAGTATGTAGTGAAAAGGTTTTACCTTTTTCAATAGCATCATTTTTGCTGTAGTGTTGAGAATGAAATGGAGGGGAGGAGGTGAAAGTGAGGAGTGACATAAATCACAAGATCCTTTTTGACCCACCTCCTAGAGAAATGGAAATAAAAACAAAAATAAACAAATGGGACCTAATGAAACTTCAAAGCTTTTAAACAGCAAAGGAAACCATAAACAAGACGAAAAGACAACCCTCAGAATGGGAGAAAATATTTGCAAATGAAGCAACTGACAAAAGATTAATCTCCACAATTTACAAGCAGCTCATGCAGCTCAATATCAAAGAAACAAACAAACAAATCCAAAAATGGGCAGAAGACCTAAATAGACATTTCTCCAAAGAAGATATACAGATTGCCAACAAACACATGAAAGGATGCTCAACATCACTAATCATCAGAGAAATGTAAATCAAAACTACAATGAGGTATCACCTCACACCAGTTAGAATGACCATCATCAAAAAATCTACAAACAATGCTGGAGAGGGTGTAGAGAAAAGGGAACCGTCTTGCACTGTTGGTGGGAATGTAAATTGATACAGCCACTGTGGAGAACAGTATGGAGGTTCCTTAAAAAACTAAAAATAGGGCTTCCCTGGTGGCGCACTGGTTGAGTCCGCCTGATGATGCAGGGGATCCTGCAGGAGGATCCCACATGCCGCGGAGCAGCTGGGCCTGTGAGCCGTGGCCGCTGGGCCTGCGTGTCCGGAGCCTGTGCTCCGCAGTGGGAAAGGCCACAACAGTGAGAGGCCTGCATACCACAAAAATTAATTAATTAATTAATTAACTAACTAACTAACTAAAAATAGAACTACCCTATGACCCAGCAATCCCACTACTGGTCATATACCTGGAAAAAAGCATAATTCAAAAAGAGTCATGTACCACAATGTTCATTGCAGCTCCATTCACAATAGCCAGGACATGGAAGCAACCTAAGTGTCCACCAACAGATGAATGGATAAAGAAGAAGTGGCACATATATTCAGTGGAATATCACTCAGCCATAAAAAGAAACAAAATTGAGTTATTTGTAGTGAGGTGGATGGACCTAGAGACTGTCATACAGAGTGAAGTAAGTCAGAAAGAGAAAAACAAATACCGTATGCTAGCAAATATATATGGAATCTAAAAAAAAAGGTTCTGAAGAACCTAGGGGCAGGGCAGGAATAAAGACGCAGACGTAGAGAATGGACTTGAGGACATGGGGAGGGGGAAAGGTAAGCTGAGATGAAGTGAGAGAGTGGCATGGACATATATACACTACCAAATGTAAAATAGATAGTTACTGGGAAGCAACCAAACAGCACAGGGAGATCAGCTCAGTGCTTTGTGACCACCTAGAGGGGTGGGATAGTAAGGGTGGGAGGGAGGGAGACACAAGAGGGAGGAGATATGGAACATATGTATATGTATAACTGATTCACTTTGTTATAAAGCAGAAACTAACACACCACTGTAAAGTAATGATACTCCAATAAAGATGTTAAAAAAGAAAAAAAGAAACTTTAAAATAACAGTTTGAAAATAACCAAATGGGCCTAAATCTTTTTCTGGTTGGCCATATCACCTTATGCTTTTCCCAATTTTTTTTCTTAGAGACTCAGTGGGAGCCTGTGATATTGAGATTTTGAAGCTCTATATAATCCATTCTTCTCATGGATGAAATATCATGCATTATTGTTAAACCCTTCATTAATTATATATACTTTATCCACGCCCCCCCAAAACACACACACACAAAATACTGTATCTTAGTGTTTCCCCTTCAAAATTGTTCTCTTCTCCATGCTATTCTTCAGAGGTAGTCAAACCCAGAACTTCCTAAAGATGATAGAAACCTTCTTCCATTTTTTTTCTTTCTTGTAATTGTTATATCTAAGTAACACATTTAATGAGACACTATTGATTTATTGTCAGTCATTAGGCAAGAAATATGAAGAACTTTATGAGCATCTCAATAGCTTTTTCTAGGATTTGAATATTAATAACCCCTTTCTTAATCACCTGAAGAATTAATTTTGTGAAGCCTCTAGAATTAAAGAAACAAGTGTATCCCCCCAGTATGTGAGCACAGGCACCCATGTTGCTATCGTTATTTATGCATCTTTTATCTAACATATGAACTTCATCATATTTGGAACTAGAGGATGACTCTTGGCTGCACTCAAACTGCATACTATTGATAACGTTACATATACTGTCATCATTTGGAATCTGAATCTCCCCATAATTGATACCTACAGTGTAGGGCTCTCATTAAGACTGAATTGTAAAAGTAACATTATTTAGCCCCTGATGGACACTTCATGTCTCATTTTGCCCTGCCGTCCTGAGATACCATTTCTCTAGAGTTCCAGGGAAAACTTTGAAGTCAGTAAAGTCCACCTTCACTTTTCAGTCCATAGATTGAGTCTGTAGACTTGAGTCACTGTTCCAAATGCAAGCTCATTTAGCTCTCTCTGACTGTCAATGCTTCAGAGACTTGTATGTGGCCTGTTGGATAAAGTTACTAATTTAGTCCATCTTGACCTGGGGAACTAGTATTTATGTGTACAGCAGACAGAAACCTTTCTCTTGTTAATGACACCCTTAACTGAAAATCTGTAAGAGCTGTATTGAGGCCATGGTACATCAGAGACCCCAACCAATATCTGGGCTCTCTTGCCAGCATATTTATTGTGCTTTCCCCTGCACTTGAGTGAAAAGCACAATCATAACTCAAGAAATGTATAATTATCTAGAAAAGTCTTAGAAAATATTACAGTGGTAGAAATATTATAGAAGACACAATTACATTGAAGGACATCAACATACCAGTAGGTTCTTTAACATTATTGTAGAAAAATTAGTAAGAATGCATAAATATTTCAGATTTGGAATTTTCAGCATACCATACTCTTATTATTAGAAGACTAAGTTATGCCTTATGCCTCTTTTCTTTATTAAGAATAAAATAGTTTTATTCTCTATTGTATTAGAAAAGGGTGTTTATCTCCCTATAATGAATTGCAAACACATTTGCCACAATTAGTTGTAGAAGAATGTAATACATGTTGATCATATCTTTTATGGATAATAAGCAAGTGTGGTAAAGTCAAAGTACATTTTTATTACAAAACTGTGTTGCCTTTTTCTGACTCAAGCTCTTTTAAAATAATCTAGATCATTGTAAATTGTAAGCGAGCAAAAGCCTTTCTCATGATACTTCTACCAAAAAAAGAAAAATAAAGACATGGTTTCTGAAGAGCTAAATGCCAGACTATGTCTTGACATTCACAGGTTAAAAATAAGACTGCTTTGGTTAGAATCAGTAATTATTTTGTGTTATTTTGGTTACTAGGGGACTGTCATTATTCTGCTTAACTGACATTTCACCCACAGTCAACTTGAACTGACTATGGCTAAGTATTAACCTTCTTATTGACTTTAGGAGAAAAATATAATAATCTGAATTATTTTACATCTGTGCAAAAATATATTATTCTGTGTCAGAATTAAGCACTATTTTGGATTATAAGATATTTAGCTCATAAAAATATATAAATGTGTGTTTAATGATTCATTTAAAGCACTAAATATACCCATTTACATTTCAAAAATAAAATGTGAACTAAAACATTTATAAACCACTGAGCTCTTATCCTCTCCTAATAGAGGATGATGATAGTTGTCTGTTCAGAAACCCAGGCATATGTACAATTGGGAGAAATTGCCACTAATAATGTGGTGTGTGTGTGTGTCTGTGGTATGTGTTCTTCAAGTTATAGTGGCCATAACTATCACAGCTGTTTGGCTTCAGCATGATTAGACCAAGGAGAGCTATGCAACAAAGTAACCATTTAACATTAAAAACAATCAAGATAGGGCTTCCCTGGTGGGGCAGTGGTTGAGAGTCTGCCTGCCGATGCAGGGGACACGGGTTCGTGACCCGGTCTGGGAAGATCCCACATGCCGCGGAGTGGCTGGGCCCATGAGCCATGGCCGCTAAGCCTGCGCGTCCGGAGCCTGTGCTCCGCAACAGGAGAGGCCACAACAGTGAGAGGCCCGCATACCGCAAAAAAACCCAAAAAACATCAAGGTAATAAATGTTAAAGACAAAATGCAATAGAAACCCTTATAAGGAAAAGTCTCCGAGCCCCAGTTCTCCCAGAGACAACATTTCTAATAATGTTCTCTATCTTGGGGGTTAAGGACAGGTTACCTTCATGTCTATAAATAAGCAGTTATATCCCTCTCTCTTTTTTTTTTTTTTTTTTTTTTGCGGTTTTTGAAGCAGACTCTCAACCACTGCGCCACCAGGGAAGCCCTATCCCTCTCTTTTTTATTGACTAACTTATTATTTATCTACTTCCTGTTTTGACAGGGAGGATTTGGCTCAAACTCCACACTCATTTTTCCTCCATTTCACAGTTTTAATAGTTGTCACTACTTTTTGTCTTTTCTGTTATATTTTCAACTTTAAATAATGAAATTAATTTTTTTTCTTATTCCTAAAAGTATTTTTTTCTTGATGTTCTGTAATCTGAGCATGTCAGTCCCCCTGACTTTCTGTCCAGTTCTGTTCTCTTCCCTGGATGCTTTTAGTAAGCTTGCAAGCAAGAGCCTTCCTATCAAAATGTCAAGGTTGATAACATTTCCATTCTTTCTTGAATTAAGTGTCAGCCGTTTATAGGTGTATAGTTAAAATCTATTGAGATTCGTTAGTGTGAATATAACATGTGCTCTCAAAGGAGAGCCTTCCTAGATCAACATGGAATACAGTGTTATTTTTTAGCATTCATCACTTATTCTAAAATTTGCTGTATTTTAACATTTCTCTTGTTTGAATCATTTATTTTTTGTAAGGCTTTTTGGTGATTCCAAGAGAATCTTAATTCCTTATTGTCTCGTTGAGACTCTAGGGCAACTGTAATGGTCATTAGCTCTGTGATACTCTTAATTCCAACACTCTCTTGGGAATTCTCCTCTCCATGGTATTCTGTGACTGCCTTTTAGCTACATCTATCATTTTATTTTATCATTTTTTTGCCTCAGAGTACTGTATCTGTTATTTAGTAAATATATGTAGTTGATGATTATCAGCTCATAAGATAGCTACAGTGAAACAATACCACTTTCAGAAATGCTTTGAGTACTTCACACTTTATTAGTAAATGATTCGAATTACCTTGCTTTAAAAATACAGATATTGCAGGAAACATTTTATTTTGAAATCTACTTTGAGATTTTGTCCTGTTGGTATCCAAAAGGATATTTAAAAGGATCTGGTGGCAGAGAAAACTAAATATATACAACTACCAAGAGTATAAGCATGCCACTATTTATGTAGGGGGGAATTGCTAAATATTTTATGATGATAAATCAGAAGATTTATTTAAGTTTTATATACTAGACAAACAGTAAAAATTTGTGGAAATTTGTGATTCTAGATATCCCTTATCAATTAATCACCAATTAGTAACAAGGGACTCTCTAAAAAGAAGAGCCAACTGAAATTTATATCCTAGCTGTCATGTTGTAACGTCCTGGAAGTTCTTGCCAAGTTACTTAAACTCTCAGACTCAAGGTTCCAAATCTGAAAAATGGGTAATAATACCTCTGCTTTTAGCTTATATTGAAATATAAATGTGATAAGACTGGTAAATGATCTAATAAAAGGAGTACATACATAAAAGGAACTCAACATTTATATTGAATACTATTATTACTTAAAGAAGACAGTGACTTGTCTTCTATCATCACACCAAACACTTTTTTTTTCCCCAAACCCTAGGGATTTTATGGGGCTGCAGTCCTGAGACTGGTTTCATGATACACTAAATCATGTGTAAGCACTTTGAGGGCATCAAGAAAGAATTAACTCATTTGACTGGTTCTTTCTTTAGCAACTAATGTACTGCAAATAAAGCACAATTCCAGATGCTAAAAAGAATATGGATTTATACTTCATTATTTATCACATCCAGTTATTTCATAAATTATTTTTAAGAAAAAGATTAAGTAAAAATAAAAAAACTTCAGATGAGAATTGCTCAACAATCACTACAAAACATTAAAAGTATATGAAATTCCTTTTAATAACAGTAAAAACTAAATTATTAATGTGTAAGTTCTGACTGTCCACAGTGTTGAAAAACGTTTTATAAATTATGCCTTCAAATTACTTAATACTGAAGGAGACCCTGGTACAAAGTTCCACTAAATATTTTTAGTTTTGGGTACCTTATGCCCTAAACTGCTTTTAATGATTTTTAAAGTTTAAAAATGTAATTTGCCACCACAATTTGTTCAGAGTATCAAAGATTAACAGAATATTTAAGAAGCTGCTTAAATCCAATCAGAACTATATGTGGAAATAGGACTTTTCACATCTGTAAGGTTGACAGTAAATATTTATTTACTGAGTGATACTTGTTAATACTCTGCTTCCTAATTGCTTTTCTGTATTGAGCAGCAGACTCGGAATCAGTTTGAAGAGACTGCACTTTTCAAACTTTAACAGTAGACTCTCTGAAAGCAAACATTTGCTCACCTGAGTGCTACAGTTCTATTTTAAATTACTTTGAATTTGGGTTAATAAGACTGCAAACCTTTGTTTCCAACATGTGTTCCAGTTAACTGTGCAATTTAAAAGCATAATATTTCTCTCACCTCTTTCAAGGATTCCCTAACTATCTCTCAGTTACAGTATTTTCTCTTCTTTCAGTTAATAATGCAAAGAGTACTAAAGTACTTTAAAGTTCAGATAACAATTTCCCATGTATTTATTAATTATTTAGTATTTCCTGTATAAAACATGTATTTCTGGTGAATCATTTTCCCTTAAGGATTTGTGGATGTTCATCAGATCATTTTTACTGTAGTATGTACCAGCATACATGTGTTTGTATATATCCCCTCTGCCATTTTTTTGTTTGTTTCATTGGTTGAACACAATCTTATCTGATTCCAAGCCCTTCCTACTTTGGTCTCTTCCTTTTCAATTTGCTTTTCTAGGAGATTATTCTCATTAACATACAAATATATGATCATATCTACCATTTTGAAATGTTTCTTCTTTCCATATCCTGCTCCGTTTTTTTCCCCTACTCTTCCTTACAGCAGTATTCCTTGGAAGAGTTGTTCCTCATTGTTACCGATCTTTTCCTATTCTTTTCTGAACAAACACCAATCAGGTTTTCTTTCCAAGAAAGCTAGCAAAATTGCTCTCAGAAAAGCATTGTGAAATCCAGCAGTCAGTTCTTCATTATTACCATCTTTGACATTTAGCAACCTTTGGCATACATGTTGATTCCTCATCTTTGACTTTTTTTTTTGCTTGGCCCTTGGGACATTCCCCTCTCACCTCCCTGGCTAATTCTCTGTCTCCTTCACATATCCCTTTTGAAATCCAGCTTTATAAGTGTTTGGTTTCCAGATACATGTTGATCTTTTTCTCTGACTCAACCCCCACCCCCCAACTGTGGACTCAAATGCACCAACCATCTTAGATACCTCCAACGGGAGGTCACAATTAATATATTAATTATTAATAATTAATTGCTCAATCATTTCTCCCACCCATGCCCAAGAGGCCTCTCCTTGGGTTCTTCATCTCAGTAAATGCAGCTTTATTATAGTATAGATTTAGAACAATAGCAAAATATTATGGTGTTAAAAATGTTTATAGCAAAGGGAGAGGTAATTCTTGTAGAGAAGACTCTGTTCTTCTAGTTACTAATGCCAGAAAATATGGTGTCATTATGTATTTCTGTATTTCTTTCAACCCTCATATTACTCTATTAACAAATTCCATGGGCATTATCTTCAAAATATTTTCAGATTCTGAATGCTGCTTGGTATTGCCACAGCATTCCCCTAAAGTCTAGTCACCATAATTGTTACCCTGGACTTTTAAAATGGCATCCTCACCTTTCTACCCTCTCACTCAATGGTCTATGATCCACACAGTAACCACAATCATCCTTTTTAAAATGTAAATAAAATCATATCCCTCTGTGGTTCAGGACTGTCAAATTCCTTCCCATTGTTCACATAATCAAATCCAATATCCTCAAGTGGCCCACGATGGCCTAGAACCTACAGTATATCTTGTACTCTCACTGTTCAGCATGTCCCCTCCAGCCACTCTGGCCTCCTTGATTTTCCATGAAGATATTAAAGATGGCTCTGCCTCAGGGCCTCATATTTTCTGTTCACTCTGGCTTAGTTGTTCTTTCCCACATGACTGGCTTCTTTGCTTTTTACATGTCTCTGTCCAAATGTCTTCTCTTTGGGCGAGATGATCTTGACAACACTATCTAAAAAGCATCATCCTCAGCTAGCTCTCACTATTTACTTATCCTTCTTTTGTTTTCTTCATGATATCTACAGAAGTATGTGTTTCTTCATAGCACATGACTATATAATTTTTGTATATTATACATTTGTGTTTATATAATATATTTATTTTGTTCCTCTCTTTACACTATAAAGTTGGCTCTCTGATATTAGATACTATCTCATCTAATTATCCATTAAATTAATTAAAAAGTAGTAATTTTTGTGATTCCTTCTAGATAGAAATTAAAGGGAGATTTGAATTGCATAGAACATACAGGTTACATGGAAGGAGTGTTCAGTAATTGCAAATTCTGCAAATTATTTTCAGTTTTCAGGAAGATTCTTGAACTATATATGGCATTATGTTTAAACATACCTTTAGGTTGGTTTAGACAGGAAGTAATTTAATGTCCCTTCTCAAATTGTTATTTACTAACTAGAGCTATTGATATTATTGGGACTGATAAATTAAGAAGTGCCTAGTACAAAATAAATCAGTCATCTTGACAAGCATAAGTACAGTGAAGTCTAGATCTTAAATAATCTGCAGTCACAAATGTGTTGTGTTTCCTATTTTTGCATGACCTTAACTCCTTTTAAGTATAAAGTGGCTGTATCTTAGGCAAAGAGACTATCCCTCAACCTAAAATACAGTCTTGTCATCATCACTGTTGTACATTTGGATTAAAATTCAAAAAATTAAAAAGGCAAATTTGGTCTGCCCTGGGAAGTATTCAGTGTTACATTTCTCATGTCTGCTCTTTCTGGTGAAGCCTGTATGTGACACATGGACAGACATTGATGTGGCATGACTTGAAAGGCACTGCAAAGCCCAATAACCAAAAATGGTCGCTCCATCAATAGCTGGGGATGATGACTTGAATTGTCAGCAGACACGTTGTGACTCCTTTGAGCTTCAGCCAAGTGTTTTGTTCAAGTCCTTCTTAAAATGTCCAGAAAGTCTTATCACCCTAACATGAATTAACCAGCTGCTAAATAGGACAATGACAGCGAAATCGAGGTCTGATGTTAAAAACATTTATAGTAGGGGGTGGGGTAATTCCGATAGGGAAAATCTGGGTAGGTCTCCCCACTAGGTTCTTAGGTAATGACTGAACACTTTGAAAGAATGAAAAAGATCGAAGAAAATTTGCAATAAGAGAATGAGTGAATATTAAAACATGGTTTTTTTTTTTAATAAAGTAGATAATGTCTGGAGCATGTTACAAAAGTAGAGGAGAGAAACTATCTACAATAGGCTAATCCATCAATATCCACTCGTGACCTTGGGATGGCAGGGTGAGGAGTAAAGGGAGGGAGGAAAAGAAAGTAGACCTGGAAGGCAGCAAGATAACATGAAGAGTGGAATCAGATGATATGACTTGAATTCTGGCTCCACAGAATTTAGCTGCATCTCTGAATCTAGCTAAGTGATTTACCTTTTCAAAGACATGCCTTCCTCTTCTGAAACATGGGATCATAATATTTCCTACTCCAAAGTGATTGCAACATAGATAAATGGTACAAAATATTAATGATCTCAAGAACATTCGTATTGGCTAGTACAGAGGAAGGAATTTCAGGAGGATTCAGTGAACTTAAGGTGTTCTCATTGTTTAATTATTTGGCAGCTAACTCAAAACCTTACTATTTGCTTTATCTGTAAAATGAAGAATATTTTATCTGTGTTAAAATATGTCAGGGCACTAGAACTGACTTGGCTAAACAAAAATTCCACAATTAACATTTAGTATTAATAAAGATTTAGGCTTTATAAATCTGTTCCATGCCTAGGTTTTATGTCAGCATTTTCAATCTCTTAGGTCAATGAACAAAGGTATACAAGTGGCATTAAGCGTTTGCACCATGACCTGTGCATGTCCCTTGCTCCAGGGGACGATTTATAACCTTAAACCAAAGATAAGTCCTACAATTTGAAATGATTGTTCCTCAGATTTCTGCTTCTTTCACAACTAGCCAAACTGCCTGTATTGTTTACAATTACATATAACTTGAAGGAACAAACAAAATCTCACAAGTAAAAATGGCAGAGTTAATCAGTCCCAAGCTGGTGTGGTGCTGCAAGGTGTCCTTACTAGGTTCCCATTACCAGCCTGCAGGTTTTACTCATGGGCCTAGGAATTTAGAAGTTATAGGCCAATAGTGGTTGATGGTGTTCCAGCCATCTAAGAAAGGTTTAAACAGAAATTCCACACCCTCTCATTAAGGACACCTGCCACATACTCCACATAGTACTCACACTGCAAAATCATTGTCCAGGAATTTTCACATGCATTCAGCTGAAAAAAATAAAAAGTAGACAATGGCTATAGGAAGACAATAGGCAAGCTTGCAATCTCTACAATTACCTCCTGATTTCTCATAAGAAAATCTGTCTAGGCACATTAATTTTTCTCAATATTATACAAAGTGCCAGAATTTGGTGAGTTCAGCCAGTTTCTGAACATCTCAGATAAAAAGAAATTTGATCCTATTTTGCTTACTTTCTGCAAAAATTATAGAAAAGAGAAAAAGACATTATATGGTATTGAGTTACAGGGATAAAGATGTAACTTCTTTCTAAGCTTCTCTCCTAATTGAGTCATGAGAATTTTCAAGGCAGAGATCCCATAACATAATGCAGGGAAAGATTTTGGAAAGGGTTAACAAGTGAATGTAATGCTTAAATGCTTCATTTCTCTTTGGTTAAATTAACTTCTCAATTCTGTTTTTGCATAATTAGCATATGAGAACTAAATACATGGGTGAACAGTGCATAATGAGGCCAGTCACCCTTAGAATGTCTATGGGAGGTGAAAAAAATGTACATACCTATCCATTTCTATTATAATTAGTCTCAGGGCATATCTTAATAAAGAATGTTCTCAAACCAACCTATTTTATTCCAATAGCTATTTCTAGCAATCCTCCTATAAATTTCAAAAATCCCTAAGGGTATGAATCATGTCTTGACCACCTGTGTGGTCACTGTAACACCTGGTGTATTGGCTTACATCTAATAGGCACTTAACGTGTTACTCTGTTTTTAAAAAGGGCAATGAGACAGAATCCTGGGCTACAAAAAGCATCTCTTTAAAATAAAAATGATTGTGAAAGTACGTAGTCAACAAATATGTATTAACAGTTTTAAACTAATACTTATTATGTACAGGGAATAAGTCTATATGTCACTCTCTTCACTTGGTAACTGACATTTCTCCAAATTTGGCATCAGTCAGGGAACATATGTTTTCATGTGTGGAAAATAAGCATGGAATGGTTTCAGGGAACTTCCATAAATATAAGTTTTAGGGAGTTGAATTAATGACATCGATATCGAAGGTAAGCCATTTTCATTTAAAATATCTTTTATCAAACTGGATCAGGGAAGGAATGTCAGCTCTCTTTCTGCTTACCTCCTCATTTGAAACTGTACTGTGTGGATTCCAATTACCGGTCTCAGAACTGAAGAGATTTCCATTCAGAGATCTCAACAATTTTATGGGTAAATGGACTTTTGAAGACTGGCAGGGGAACACAACCACCCATTATTATGTTGTCACTATGGAGACATTAATGTCTGAGTTCTACACAGTTCATTTACAAATGCCATGTTATAATATTAGAAACAGAGCACCAGAGAAATGTGTACAGTTAGTTCCCTGCACGGACACATCTTGTCCACTGGGTGAATGATGTGGAAATCTAGTCTCCGTTCCCCATCCTCCCTGCCACCCACAAGCTCTGTGTCCTACTGTGGGGCTGAGGTGGCAGAAGGAAGAGGAACGATTTTGTAATTCCTATAAATAGATGTTGTTTTGGACTCTCCATAAAGGTAGAGAAATGAGTCAAAGTAAAATGGAGACCCAAGGAATAGGGAAAAGGTAATTGGGAAAGAGGACAGAACGAAAATCTCAGCTCTCATGAGGAAAGGCAGGTACAGACTATGGTAGCCTTAAATCAGTGGTTGTCAACCAGGGAGAGTGTTTCCCCACCCTCTCACCACGTCGGGGACATTTGGCAATGTCTGCAGCCATCACTGATGGTCAGGGCTGAGGTGCTGACTACTGGAATCTAGTGACTAAAGGCCAGGGATGCTACTAAACATCCCAGAATGCAGATGAAGCCTCCTACATCAAATAATTCTTCAATCCAAAGTGTTAATAGTGCTGAGGTTGAGAAACCAAACCCTAAATGAACACACACCCTATTTAAAATGGGAATAAAATGTTTGGAAGGAATGAAGGTTTGCTGAAAGGAGATTGGCACTCAAATCACATCTTGTCTAATGTGTTACCCTTTCTGAAAATTAAATATTTTATTCCTGTAGCCATTGTTTCATGCTATTCAATAAGCTGCTGTGCAGTGTTTTTTTATGTGAAAGAAAAGCACATGTCTCCTGGATCCAAAATTTTCCTTTCTCAAAAAGTCACTGGTTTTATCTGATTTGAAGTATACCATTTTCTAAGATTGCTGCACAGATAAGAAACCTAAATCTCAGGAGAATTTTCCCTTGATATGGTGTTCCATTCATTATTTATATAGAATTGTTACTGAAAACTCTTTCTTGAACCTCTGAATTTCAAAATTCGGAAGTCTCAAGGGATGTTGTCCAAAGATTTTCAGTCTGCTGTATAGACACAATATATGTTAAAATAAAAATTTTGTGGGAAATCAATTTAATTATTTCAGTTTGATTTCAAGTTTGATTTATCCATAATAAAAGGATACTCCTCATTCTGGATCATTAAGCAAAAGAAAATCCTGCCTGAAGGGAGCCTCATTTTGCCTTTGGATCAGGGAAGTATGAAGAGCGCTTGCTCCTGCATCTTGAACTCTGGCTGACCCTGCTCACAACTTCACTCATATGTAAATGGAGGTGATACCTCCAGAAATGTGCACTGCAGATACTTCTAAGTATCTGTATTTGTATTGTCCATGAAGCATAGTATATTTCTTGTTGTTTCAATAGCAAAGGTAGATGGCATTACAGTTTTATAATCCTCAGTTCTAAATAATACAAATTCTCTGTTCCCAAACATTATCTTGCTTACTGGGGTTTGTTCAAAAGAATTATTATTCTGCCTCTTTTCATCTGCAAAATGCTATTTAATGTGCTGGCATGTAACTGCTGACTCATCAGAAAGGATATGACAGCATTATGCCAGCAGTTAAGAAAGATTTGCTGTTTAAAACAAAATAATGAGTTCCTCCAAATTTTTTAAAGTGCATTTAGACAGTACAAAATGCCAAGATCATCTCTGGAAACATCACTCTCACATTCTCATTTTCCACCTTTTCATAGGAACATTATCTACATTGTTTCAACACATAAGCCAAGCGGCTTCAATATTTTATTTTTCCTCAGAAAGGTGAAAGAAAACCACTTCCTAAAGTATTTAATCATTGCTAAAAGCAAATTATATTGTTGATTCATTTAATTAGAGGAAAGAAATATAGTTTGAGATGTTAGCAGTCTGTGCGACACAACTAATAACATTGACAATAAAGTTACCTAAACCCTAGTCTGATTTGTAAATCAAGTTCTCACACTTGAGTTTCCTAAAGATGAAAAGAGTGGCAATATAATCGTAAGAACTAAGCTACACTGAATCAGAAATGTGTATTATGTCCCAGTGACATGTCATGTAATGATGACTCAATAATATGTTGTGTCATTGTGTTATGATCCTAGAAAACATGCAAAACATCATCAGAAACATTGAAAGGTTTATATACTATTTACAGTTTAGAAGAAAAATAATTGGTAAACCCAAATTTTAGAATCCAATTGCTAGGGTTCTTATACCAGCTTCCCCATTTAGTAGCCTGGAATTATGCACACACACTACATAACTTCTCTACACCTCACTTTTCCTTTTCTTTTTTTTTTTTTTTTTTTAAAGATAACGTTTCCTTTTTTATAAGTTAAATGAAATAATGAATATATAACACTAGCTCATAATGTTTAGCCAACAGCAAATGCTGTATAGATACTTGAAGAGTATATGAGTAATGTTGAACAGAGATAGATAGAAAGGTGATCAAGTAATTTCATAGTCTGAAGGATGCTTAGAGATCAACTTGCCCAGTTTCAGTGGATACTGATCTCTTTTTGGTCTCAAAAGAGGGCAGAAGAGCAACTGCTAACCCTGACTTTGACAAGGAATTTACCACTCCATGAGGCCACATACTTCATGATGACTCTTTCCTGGGATTCCATTTAGATAACTCAACATTTAAGAAATGTTCCTTTTGAATAAGCATTAAACAACATTCCCTAAATGTCTTTGTTCATTGGAGGTAGAAATGGAACATTTTCTTCAGGATCCCTTTTATGCTTTGGAAGATCACACCCATTTTGAAGCTTTTCTCTGTATTTTGAAATTAAACATCTCTAATTCCTTCTTCATGACAAATTCCAAAACACTACATGCCTGCTTGCTTTCTGATTCAAAGCTCTTTTCAAACACAACACAGTTTCCAGGACACTATTTCAGCTGTTTTATTAGAAGCCCAATGTCAGTGCCTTTGTTTCCCTGCCACTGGGGCTTTCAATGCTTTCAACCTTGCATATATTTAGTTCTTGTTTTTGTTTGATTTTGTTATGCTTTGCTTTTCTTTTTTTGAGCCACACCTCCTTTTGATCCTTATTAAGCTGAATACCTAGAGAAATGTTTTTTAAAAATTGCATGTGTGCATATTTGGGAATCATCCCCAAATAATGCAACTCACCTTGAGGGTCCTGTCTAGTCATTTAAGAGCTTTGAATAAGGCAGTTCCAATGACAGAGCTTTGGTTCCTCCTCTCCCACCTTTTTCCTCCTCCTTTCCTCTTTTGTTCTTTCTAAGCAATCATTTTAAAATGTATTGATGGTTTATTACCTGCAAGGCTGAATAATTTCCCTATGTTGTTATCTTATTAAATCCTTTCAACAAATAGGCAAGGTAGTTACAATTTTGCATTGTGCAAACAAAAATGCTGATATACAGAGAGGCTGTCACTTTCCCAGCTCCAGGCTGTTTGACACTAAAGCTGGAGTACTTCACCAGGTAGAAACTTGTGGACCAGCAACTTTTGGACACACCTTCTGTAAACAGTTGCATTGAGATTTCTGCACTTTCTTAGCCTACATGTTTCTACTGTATTCATAGTGATTCTATGAATGACTTTGCTAGATGCCTTAGTGACTTTCTAACACACCGTCTTGAGGGCCAAGTTACGAAACACTCTTAAACCTCAACCAAAAATAACTGTAACCGCGAGAAATAGAAAAAAAATGCTCAACCACAGAACTTTGTCCTGTTAGAAAATGAAACCAGGAGAAAGAGCAAAAACAATAAACGATATTTATTAGGGCAGATGAGGGTATTAGACAGACCTGAGTTTGGTGCCCTAACCTATCACCCTCCGTAAGTTTTAATATTTCTGAGACTCATTTGCTTTAAAAAAAACAAAAAAAAACCCTGTGTTCTAGTATCTGCAAAGTTCCTAACAGTACAATACCTGGCTCATTATTAAAAGAAACAATAATAAAAATCCAGAACATAATAGATGACCCAAGCATGCTAGGAATGTAGCGGTCAACACAGGCTACTTTATGAAGTGGTAATAAATGCCCCAAACTTAGTGGCTAATACTGCACAAGTTTATGTTGACTAACCCTGTGTCTAAGGTGAGTTGGCAGGGGCTTTTACTCATGACCATCCTTGTCTAACCCAAGGTGCAGAGGCTCCTTTTATATGCTCACCTGATGGCTGGGACAGAAAAAAAGGAGTTATGCCCAATCATGTAACTGATTTTAAAGTTTCCACATGGAAGTGATTAATGTACTTACATTCATTGGCAATTCAAACCAACCCTATATGGCTTACATGATTTACTACATTTACTACAAAATCCCTGGAAGGAGGAAGAATACATGAATACTTATTGAAACATATATTAGGGTTCTTCCAGAGAAAAAGAACCAACAGATACACATATACATATATATGTGCATATATATGTATACATACACATATCCATATATATGCGCATATATATGTATACATACACATACAAGTATGTGTTATATATATATTACATGGGTATGTAAAGAAGTTCATTATAAGAAATTGGCTCGTGTGATTATGGCAGCAGAGAAGTCCAGACCCAGGAGAGCTGATGGTCTAATTCCAGTCCAAGTCTGAAGGCAGAAGAAAACCAGTGACCCAGCTCAAGGATAATCAGACAGAGCATCCACACAGATATATCCGGAAATAATGTTTAAGTCAATTTCAGGGCACCATGGATCAGTCAAATTGAAACATAAGATTATCTATCACAAACCATGACTCCAAAATAATCTGGACAATACAGTGCTTTCAAATAAGCAGAAGAAGGAAAGACATTACAGTGCATTTTAAAAGTTGTTTTTATAGGGGTAATAGCTCCCCTTTTTTTGTAGTTAGGAAGGTACTTGAAGGTAAATAAATCTCTGACCCTCATTTTTTTTTTTTTTGCGGTCCGCGGACCTCTCACCGCTGCGGCCTCTCCCGTTGTGGAGCACAGGCTCCGGGACGCGCAGGCTCAGCAGCCATGGCTCACGGGTCCAGCCGCTCCGCGGCATGTGGGATCCTCCTGGACCGGGGCACGAACCCGTGTCCCCTACATCGGCAGGCGGACCCCCAACCACTGCGCCACCAGGGAAGCCCTGACCCTCATATTTTAATCTCATGGCAAAAAATCCCAAACTCCATCAGTTTCTTATTTTCACGTACAGTCACAATTCTTTCCCCTACACGTTCCACTTTCCCATCCACACATGTGTCTAACACACTTCAGAAATGATACCACACAGCTGCTTCTGCAGCCATCTGTTTTATTGTTAAGTCCTTTTCAATTTCATGTAATTTCTGAGAATTGTGTTATTCTTGTATGAGGTTTATTTTCCTTTATGTTGTGCCACTCTGAGATCAGAGGATTTTTAAATAAATATACATAAAATTTTACACTGCATTTATGTTTACATTTTCACTAGAATGACATCTAATCACCATGAAGAGTCAGAATTACATAGCCAATAATAGACATACGTTCTTAGAAAGTCATGTCTGCAAACCAAGGATGACTACACTTCAGTTGTACAAGCATTATTAACATTAATGGGATAGATTAGTCTTTATGTGAACTAAAATACTCGTTTACATGGCAAAATATAAAGAATATGATCGCCAGTAGAAACCATCATATTGCAAAGAAAAGTTTTGTTTTGTTTTTTCTGACTTTTGAAATTTTGTTCCACCATTCTAAAATAAGGGTTCTAATTTTCAAATTAAACAGGAGAAAAGAACACTATAGGCACATTAGGCATAAACAACTCTTGAACAGAAGTGTTGAAATCATTTCATTCCAAAGAGTGAAGCATTGAAATGATTTTGGATTTCAGTCAGCTTTCTTCCTGGTGAGCCATTCATTCTAACTCATTGGATTCTCCCAAATCTGTTTTGCAGCAGGCTGGATATTTTGGTACAGCTAGGCACAGTGGTTATGTCCCAGTCTGTATGATCAGAAACACACCTGTCTTTCAGATGTTTCAATATTTTCTGAGAGTTGTGGGCCACAGTACAAAGATATTTTAGGTGACACGGTTTTAGAGATTACCTAGCTTAACCTCATCACTTTGTAGAAGAGGAAACACTTTTTAAAAAAGAGACAGATGAAGAGTCTTGTCACTAACATAAGTATCATTAATTGCTCCCTCTCTGAACCTGTTACTGAACATGTGTTGAATATAAAATGAAGGCTCTTTGGAGCTGAGGAAAGGTGACAGGTTTCTTCTCCAAGGTCCTGTGCAAGGAAGATATCAAGGGAAAATGTCATTTGTGTTCCTTTTCCCTTCCGACCTCTCAACTTTGGTACCTTCCAGAGATCTAACTTTATTTAGTACATCTTAGCATACTGGTACCACAAAATTAAGAGACAACCAGAGGATGATTTAGGGAACACTGGCTCTTTTACAGATTTACCACTAAAGTGTTATATGACCCAGGCAAACTAATGTATTTCTCTTCTACTCATAAGATAAAGGTGTTATATCATTTTTTTTTTTCCCTTTTGGAAGATGGAAGTTAAGATTCTGGCAAAATGAGAGCAACCACTTTTCAGAGAAAGGAAATTCAGATTTCACTGAAATCTTGTATATCAAAGTAGATTATCAAATTTAAGAGTGTAATTCCCTCAAAGGGTACGCTTAGCCTCTGACAGCTGATGAACCATGTGTAGCTGGAAATTGTATAGTGCTGAACGATCCAGATCATTCAAATATCTAAGACAGGGCCTAGAACATTCAATTAAAGGCAATGAGGCAGCAAAGTGATAACATTGGAGTCACACACACACACACCTAGGTTCAAATATTGACTTGGAAACTTGTAGATAAGGAGTCGAAATTTGGAGAGTTTATTATCCACTATTCGCACCTGTCTGGGCCGACGTGGTGGTAAGCAACTACATATGTATGCAAACATAACACAAAACAGGAACATGAATTTATTAACTGGGAAATTCGGACATGGACATTTTCGGGAGGTCATTATTCTGCTCACCACACTCACTGTTCCTTGGATCTCTGCTTGCCAGAATTCCCTATCCTCTCTTTAGGGCTAGTTTTATCCCTGCCTTCTCTGTAAAATCTATTTTGTCCATTCTTGCTAAAAATACAGTAGAACCTCTTGTCTGGATCATTCATTGGGTTCTTCTTTCCTCCTACCTTTGTTTTTACATGTATGTCTAAACCCATTTTGATTTATTAGGTTTTATGAGGTACTGCATTCACATTTCCTTTCCTTAAGGATCCAGAAGTGACAGTCTTCTCTAAAAAAGAAAAAAAAAAAAAAAGGCAAGGGGAAGTGGGGAGGGCTCATATTCCCAGTTTAGCACTTAGGAAAATGACTTCCATTGTGTGGATTGATAGGTTGGCCTTGCCCTATCTTTCTTTCCAACTCTCAATATAAGCCACCCACACTCCTCACATGTCATCTTTCCTTATCCCAGATGTGGAACATTGTATTTGCTTTGCAGTAGATGAGCCCTACCTGTCTAATGTATTGGTGGGAAATGAATTCACTCCATCTCTCTTCTATAGTCTCTAAAAATATACTTCCCCAGCTCATTTTTCACTGTCAATTGCTTCTGCACAAAGATAGTTGTGAATTGTGGAATTTGAAATGTTTCCTGCTTTAAATAATTATCCTAATCTTATTTCTCTACAAATATCAAATAAACGTCAAATAAAGATTCTCAAGACTTGTTGCTCTGGGATTTTGTCATTGTTTTGTTTTGATTTTGAAAAGCAAAGTAGTTTATGCGTGAGTATCTTGGATTCCCTCCACAATCAGACAGTGTCACTGTCTGACTTCCCAATGAAAGAAAATAGAAACCAGAGCAAAGAGATCAGCAGGGATGAAACTGAGGTCTCATTTGATTAGGTGTGAGTGAGGTAGTTAGCCAAGTGCCTAGTGCTCTCAGAAATTGCATGAGGTCACTGGGGAATTCTTACCTCTTTGTTACCTGTCACTTTAGATTTACCAATCTGTTATATCTGATACCATACCTAGAAATCTGTGATGAAAGAGCCCCTTCTAAAGCTTGTTAATACACAAACAGTTTAAACCATTAGTTTTCCAAATCCTTCTCTTCTTCCTGTTATAAGTTAAGTAATCCTGGATCTTTCTGGTCATTATCAATTCAACTGTAGCAAACTTTCTTTTAGAGATAAAGTCCAACATAAACCAGAATGAATTAAGATCAGAGCAGCTTACAGAATTCCAGACCTATTTCATCTATAAATTTTCTTTGAGCAAATCAGGCAGTTTAAACACAGCTAGCAATAATGATTTAGTTGAGGCTCCATCATGACTCTCTTGCTTCTGCGACTCTTAGAGTAATTAAAGGGAATGTACATAGGCACTCACGTCCTCTGTATTGAGATGGAGGCACCCAACATCAGTTGTGAAATTTTCCATTCAAATAGTTCTTCCTATTGCTAGCAAAATTCCTTCTGACAGAGCAAACATGGTTATACACGTCAGCTGCATCGTTTCACAATGTTTGCACAACCTTCTTATAACTTTACTTTTCCATGTGTCTATGTAGGTATAAGCTGGTCAGTGTTCAGGTTTTCTAGAACACTTTATAGAGTCCACCTCCTATTCCTAATACTCCTAATTATTATTTTTCACTGGGATGTGAAAAATTATCTCCACCTCTTCTATTGACCAGTAATATCCCAGTATGTCTGAATTCCTTGTAGCCTTAACTGATATCCATTAAGTACATATTTGTACAGTGTAACACAACCTTTTTTTTTTTCCCCGTTGATCCAGGACTACTTCTCACTTTGCTCACAATGTAACATGGCCAATGATACCAGCTTATCTTTTATATACTACAGCATTGATTTTCTCCTGATCCTGAAGAAAATATTTATTGGTGATACCAGAAAAAAATCTATAGCAGTCAGATGTGTGTATCTTATGATTATGTCACTGTTTTGACAGATCTCATAACATTTCTGTCCACGTGCTTTTATGAAGATAGCCTTAGGGTAAACACTGTACATGAAAGTTAGATTCTTTGTTCTATGAGTATGGCACATAATACTGAGTTGTCCTCTCAGAATTCTTGTCAAAGAGTGGGATTCGCTGAGAGCCTCCAGCTATTAGAAACTAAAGGTCTGCCTCATCTTTTGAGCTAAAGTCCTACCCTTCTTGGGTGGCCCTCAGCCAATGACAGAGTAAGGGAGCGATAAAGGAGTCTAGACATTTCTACCCAACACAGGACTTCTTCAGTGGCCAGTCTTTGTCTGGAGCCTCCTGTTAGGCTGGAAGAGACTTGGACACAAAGCTTCATGACACCCCCTATTAGGGTAAGGGCTTATAAAGTCAGGGAATAAATGGAGTTCTTAAATAAAAAAGCAAAAGGGAAAATGTTTTTAAAAATGTATCCTTATGTATTTATAGAACCACATATACTCTTACAAAAAAAAAAAAAATCTACCAGAGAGGAAAAAATAGAAAATGTAATTAGTTTTTTGTTTGTTTTAATTTCATTCAAACACTCAGTTAAAAGTGTGTTTAAAAAGGGTTAAAAGGACAAATGTGCACTCTTTTGGTTTGGTTTTTTATTTTATTATTTTATTTTATTTTTTGCCGTACGTGGGCCTCTCACTATTGCGGCCTCTCCTGTTGTGGAGCACAGACTCCGGACGCGCAGGCTCAGCGGCCATGGCTCACGGGCCCAGCCGCTCCGCGGCACGTGGGATCTTCCCAGACCGGGGCACGAGCCCATGTCCCCTGCATCGGCAGACGGACTCTCAACCACTGCGCCACCAGGGAAGCCCTGGTTTTGGTTTTTATTTTATTTTTTAAATTATGTGCTGCTTTTGCACAGTGATTGAAAACTCCCATAAAGATATAAGTAGAATACATATGCATTATCTCCATTTGGAATTTTCAGAGTTTCACACCTGATACATTTTATGAATGACTCACTAGTGATTTGTCTTTAAAAAGGATCGTTATAAAGCATCATTTTTGAGAATCTGTGGAAATTGGGAAGCTCTGTGACTAATTCTCAGAAGTAAGGTTTCCATCCCTTTGTTGCCCTTACTGCTGTGTAATACCTGGGACTATGAAGATGACAGATTTTATACTCCTGTGATCTGGTTATGTTATAAGGCATAGTTGACCTTAAGATGGTAAGATGAGGAGATAATCCAGGTGGACCTGACCTAATTACATAAGCCCTTTAAAAGTAAAGAGTTTTCTTCAGCTGGGAACAGAAGAGAAACTCATAGATTTGAAGCAAGAGAAGGATTCAATGTGCCATTATCGTCTTGAAGATGGAGAGAGCCATGTGGCAAAAAATGTGGGCAGCTTCTAGGAATGTGAAGTGGCCCCCAGCTGACCACCATCAAGGGAAAGGAGACCTCAATCCCCTAACTACACAGAATTAAATTATGACAGCAACCAGAATGAGCTTGGGAGCAGTTTTTTCCCCAGGGGCTCCAGATGTGAACTTAGACCACAGACATCCTGATTTCAGTCTTGTGGTGCTGTGAGCAGAGAACTGTCAGGCCATGAATTTGCTTTTTTACCTATATAACAGTGTTGTTTTATAGCCCTAAGTTTGTGGTAACTTGTTACCTAGCAATAGAAACTAATACAGCTATGTTCTTTCATGGTTTGAAAATAATACAATTAGAAAACATATTCTTCTTGAACTCTCCAGATAATAAACTGTAAAATTCATATTCTGTTTCATAGAAAAGTAATTGTAAAAGTTAGCCATTAATCATTTTTCAATAAATAATTAGCACTGATAATCTCATAACCATGTGGAACATTCTTGTTTTAAGTAAGCATCAAAGCAGAACTTCAGTAATTTTGCTGTAATCTTTGAAATTTGAGCATAACTTAAATGAAAAACAAGACCTATAGATATAGGAACATTTCTGGCAGGATGCCCAAGCATCTTAAATGGTCTAAGAATGTTACAAAGGAAAGAGATTAATTAGTGGCATTACAAAAGTGTACAGTTATCCAATTCATAATAACACATGATATAACATTTCTGACCCTGCTTCTTTTAAGGGTAGGCTTTTCTGCAGGCGTTTATCTGCCTCCGACTGTTAAGATTCTCTTCAGGCTCTGCAACAATCACCTCCCATGAAGGGTACTAGTATGCATGGATACAACATATTGTTTATACCACAGTTTTTTCCGCTTAGACAATCTACACTATTAGTGATAGTTAAGGTGTTTAAAAGTTATTGATGAGAGGTTTGGAATTTCAGTGTATAATCTATAAAACATATAAATTAGTCTAATATGTGAATAAAACAAATGATTATTATTTGGGTCCAAAAGATGATTTTTTGAAAGGGGTGTTACAAGAAAGCAGGAGCTCTTCACTTATATTTAAACTGATTAATTTATTCCATTATTGAAAAGCCAAAAGGATCCCTCATTTAGCAGTTTAGAACTCACTCTCAGCTATAGGAGAACAATTGTTTGCTCTTGACTGAACATTCACCTGACCATTCAGATTCTCTAAATGTAAACATGTAGGATCATTTCAAATTACTCAAAACTGTAGATTTATGCTTTGCTAAGTCAATAGTAAAACTACTTTCTGAGTTACATACATATGTATTCTATGATCTCAAATTAGAA
Organism: Aethalodelphis obliquidens; assembly: GCF_003676395.1. Lineage (NCBI taxonomy): Eukaryota > Metazoa > Chordata > Mammalia > Artiodactyla > Delphinidae > Aethalodelphis > Aethalodelphis obliquidens. The sequence goes on along the minus strand of NW_020837973.1, from coordinate 16,650,450 downwards.
AATAGTAGAAAGGGTGCATGGAATGTCTATCTTACCTTTGTTAATTTTAATCTTCTATGTTCTATATAATGTTTCTGGAGAAAAAGCTAAATAGTCTTTCAATAATAGAGTTGAAGAAATTATTCTCCAGAAACAAAAGACATATATATTACCCTCTTAATTTATTGGTATTATGTTGATAATGTTATGACAATTCAGAAAGTTTTCACTATGCTTATTAAACAGATTACATATATGTGTGTATATATATATGCTTTGTATGTATAAAATTAAGGCATTAAAGAAATGAGACTGTTTCTTTATTACAGTATCTCAAAATACTTCTAAGTAGACTAAGCAATGTTAACTAGTAATTGTAACATTTGAAGTAGATGTCCATTAATTATACAAATATTTGACAAAATTTAGTGTACGTTTTCTAAGACCACCAATATTAATCCAACCATCCCCAGAAGAAGAAAGCAAATTCAATTATATTAATTTACATATTTCCTGATACTTAGCAACACTATCTTAAGTCATACTGGTCCACTGATTTTTCTTTCAAGACCATAACATGAAAATTAGAAGTAACATTTTAAGTCATAAAAGTGAAGTCAAACTTCCAGTGAGAGGGAAATTGAGTCTTGTGATGTAGTCCAGCAGCCAAGGTCAAGTCTCAGCCTCACCACTTACTACACCACATTGCCAGAAATAACTTTCCTCACCTCACAGAGCTTCCTTCCTCCTTCATGAAATAGAGGAAGTGGTATCTGCCTCAGTAGGGCTTGAAGATCCAATTACTTATAATATAGGTAGAGTCATCCAAGTCATCCAACACCAGCTGTGATGTGTAAAAGTTCTCAATAAATGCTAAATTCCTTCCCCACATTTCCCACTGAACTTCTTTTTCATTAAAATATATTTTAAACATTCAACCATTTATCAAAATGGATAAAAATTAGCAGATTACGTATGTATGTATAGTGTAGTTTAATGAAACTTATTTCTCATGTTATATATTAACTTTAAAAGTCTACTAAGTGAATATTAGGGAGTTATTTTCATATTTAAACACACGATTTAAGCATACATAAAAAGTGTATAGATTCATTCATTTATAAAAGCAACTTGATAATTAGCATTATTTTCATTAGAGAAAATGTTGTTTTGTTGATTCTTAAGGTCCAAATTCTATTATGTAAAGCTGTTTTTTTTAGCTAGAACTTTCCTTCTTTTTTCAATGTTGACCTGGTATTCACTGCTGAGAAAAGTATTTAAACATGTGTTTGATTTTTACCTAAACAGGGCTGTTATGAGAAAAGTTCCAAGCTAGAAAACAAAGACATTTATATTTTGCTACCGGATGGAAAGCTAGAATTCCTATGCTTATATACATATAGTTGTAAATAATGTATATCATTGGATAGGTTTTATGTTCAATAAATATTTGCTGACAACAGTTTCGAGGACTAGTACTTATGTTATTTCTAAACTTCACAGAAATTCCATGAGAAAGATACTATCCCTTTTTTTTTTCACATTTGAGAAAACGAAAGCTGAGAGACTGTTAGTAATTTGTCAATGGTTACAGAGCAACTAATTTGTAAAGTCATAATTTCACCAAAGATCAGATCTGCCAGGCCACAGATCCTCACCTCACCTCACATATTTCCATACAACAAGCTTCTTCATTATGTTTTCCTGTTACAGGAAGGCAACACGCTCATATAATATTTTTCTAAGAATGGTTCTAGGTCGGGTTACCAACATGAACCAAAAATATTAAATTACTTAAGAAGGAGTGGTGCATAAGTACATTTAATTTGTGTAAAAGTATAGAATAGAAAAATCAGCATTATTTTAGAATATTCTTTGACGTCCTTTTATGAAGGAAATGATTTAAAAAAAGACATATTGGATATGGCAGTTGGTGGATGTTTAATAGAACATATTTCCTAGCAGAAGTTATTACTTTGGAAAAGGGACCAAGTGATAAATAGATAGTAATGGAGGGGGTATATGGAGAAAGTTGTCATATAAAAGAATTTGCTAAGTGGCTACCTTAGAAAACAGGCTTAAACATTATAATTTTAAATTGTTACTAACAATGGGGAATGTCTGAACTGATTAAAGGAAAATGAGGCCTAGGACAAGAAAACTGATTAAGAGGAAATTATAGTAGTTAAAAATAACCTGCACCTTCACCAGGCATTATTTTGTTGAAAGGAAAAATCAAATTTTGGAAACACAAACTGGTCAGGTTTGGTCAAAGACTAAAATAAAATGTTGATTTGCCTTTGCTAATTAACAAATGATTAAACTGTGGTCATTTTTACACCCACTAGTTTGAAAATATATGAATTTATTTTATGTGTTTATATCAACAGTCCCTAAATGGAAACATGACCAATTAAGTATAAGAAAAGAATGGAGACGTTGGAAACATTCTCACACTGTTAATCACCTTGGTGTTTTTCTTAGGCTTCCCTTTGTATCCTAGAAAAATTTGTACACTTTAATATATATGAATTTTCTACATTTCTCAAATCTGTTACATTCTACAAGTTAAGACATAGTCTGTATCTCTTAGACATAGCCAAGTAGGAATGTAGACCACAAACACAGTATAATAAAATCTGTGCATTTATTCAGGAAAGATGGCAGAAGTCTTCATGCAGGGAAGAGGGAATGTCCATCACTGCCTCAGAGTGTGAAGGGAGATTTACAAAAGCAAAACCCTTTTGAGCTGGATCTTGTTAGATATAAAACTGAGCAGAGGAGTGACAGGCTATCCCAGGCAGAGAGAAAAAGAATGTACAAAGGTGTGGAGCAAAAGATGTGATCTGAGAAAGGTGACTAGTTTAGAATCACTGGAGTGGGATAGAGGAAATTATTAGTGAATAAGCCACAATATTGAAGACCATCCAAGTTGAGCCATGATGTTAATACATCCTCATTTGTTTACAAAGCATTGGCTCCTTTCAGTACTCAAAGCCACTGTCTGAATTTGAATCTGATCCTAGACTAATTGTTTCTAAGGGTTCTACATGGCTTTAGCCTTGCCATGTTTTCAGTCTATGCCCCATCATACCAACAGGAAAAACTTAAATTCACCTCTTTGTTCAAACTCCTTCAGAGGCTCTCAGTCACTTATAGGACACAATTAAAACCCTTTGGTAGGGCCAGTGAGAAATTTTCTTCATCTGCTTATTGCCTCATCCTGTCAACATATAAAACCAAATTTTTAGTCATTCCTAAAACCTTATGTTCTCTACCTTTTTCATTTTCTTACATACTCTGTATTCTCATATCTTCATGCAAGTCTATAAATTCTACTTTTCTTTGTTTCTCTTCACCACAGTTACATGGCCACCAGACCAAGACATTTCTGTGGTTCAGAAACTTGCTGAAATACTACATGCTCTTTGAACAGTTTCCTCACCTCTCCCTTTCTTAAGCTCACATTAGTCTTTTCAGGTTTCATGGGACATTTTTCTCAACACTATTATATCACCCCAGCTCACTTTGCTTATTATGTATTTTACATAGTACCCTACCTATGGCTTAAATTCTTTAATAGCAACGATCTATATTGTATTTCTTAGAATAAGAGCCTAGAAGACTAAGCTTTGAATTGGACTCTACAGCAAGTTTTTGAGCACATAAATGGGTATGTAAAGAAATATTAATATGTTTGAATTTTAGCCTTTAGACAGTGGTTAGTTAAAACATTTCGGTGGAAGAATTGTCGTTTCATGATGAGATTAGGTTTTTATAAATATAATTTGTTTACAGTACGTGATGGATGTTGCAAATTCATTTGCGTAATGCTCAGTCTAGGACCCTTCCTAGTACTCTCTTGGCTGGAAAACTAAAAATTGCATTTTCCAGACTCCATTGCAAAAGTTCCAGGTGGAATTTAAGATTCTGTAATCAGTGCGCTAATGGGAGGTTGTGCCGAATTGAATCGTTAGGGAGAGAGACAGAGCATGTTGTTGTCTTAGATCACAGGAAGTATGATTCTGGGGTGATTACTGTCATGATCATGCTAACGTTGCTCATCTGATAGCCCAGTTCTGTGGTGGAGTTTTCGGAAATCTTCATGGAAGCTCAGCACTGTCTCTTGTTTTTAGTCCCATAAGATTCTATGAGTTGTGTGTACAGAGTAATAAACCCCTTTCTTCTTTAGCTAGTTAGAGTGGATCTCGATTTCTATAACCAAGAACTGTGGCCAAGGAACAATATAAACAATTAAATGAGAGTGGTAGAGAAAGGGGTTGGCAGGTAGAGTTATTCACACTTGAGACATGATGAGTGCCTTAGCAAAGGCAACGCTGAGGGCTGTGGGCATTAGACTGTGATTTAAGAGATATCTCTGAAATACAAATGTGACTTACAAATTAAGTGGAGAAAGGATGTAAAAGAAGATGTTGGATCAGAATGATGTCATTGATATAGAAAGGAATTCCAAGAGGGAACAGATATTTGAGCAATAAATACTCTATTAGGTGTGGTGTATTTTAAAGTTAAAAAAAAAAAAGGAAAAAATGTGTAGCAGATATTAAAGATAGATTCTGTGGAAGAAAATTTGGCTATTTCCACAAAGGTTGAAAATGATCCTTTACCTATCTGCTATAAACTTATCCACTACAAACCTTTCTACATTGCAAGCTATATGAAAGATGTTAGAAGACAGAGATTTTATACAACTGAGTAGAAATACAGACCATTGGAAAATTCAGTCCATTATATATGCATGGTATTTTTTCCTTTCTAATTTCAAAGTAGCCTTGCATAGAGTTCTCTTATATTAATAAACTACATAAAATATATTAAACTTAAATTATCTCTAATATAAAGCTTTGGAGTTCTTTGATTTTTTTATTCTTAATTTTTATCTTTCAACCTTTTTCTTTCAGAATTTGCTTAAATTGTTATAACTCTTTCCAAAATGAATCATTACTTTAAAACTATAAAATTAAGGGGGATATTTAGAAGGGATCAGTTAGCTAATGGACCCTTTATATTAAAGGTATGAATCTAGTTAAAATATGTAGCAAAGAATGTTTTTTTGGCCTCTCCTATTTTTTTTTTTTTTTTTTTTTTTTTTTTTTTTTTTTTTTTTTTTTTTTGCGGTACACGGTTCACGGGCCCAGCCGCTCTGCGGCATGTGGGATCTTCCCGGACTGGGGCACAAACTCGTGTCCCCTGCATCGGCAGGTGGACTCTCAACCACTGTGCCACCAGGGAAGCTCCCTGGTCTCTCCTATTCTTATTGTCAAATCTTGTATATTTATTTAATACCTTGATTAAATGCTTTTTAAAATATGCATCAGAGTCCCCTTGAGCAGATGGTAATATTCATCTAAACATTGGAGTAGAAACAGAATCAGTTTTATCAGATTGTATAGAATCAATGTATTTCATAATGTTTATGGGGCAAATTAGCTCCCAAGACTTACCCACTACTTCCTTATTATTTTCATGGAATCATTTTCCTGAAACTAGCACATGAAAAACATATAATGTAGCAATGGAGAAACAGGTTCTTGGTAAATATGAACTCAAGGGAGTAGTCAATATTCAGAGTGCTTTGTGGTCTTTAAGGTATAAAAATATAAGATTTTCAGAGAAGCACAGGTTACGGGTGAGCAGTAGAGGAAGACATAAATAATAAAAATAGAATAATAGGTGCCTGATGGCTACTCCTTTGCAAAACAGAATTGCCCTTTATGTAATGTGGTGAAAAATCAGTTGCCTTGTGATGTCCCTAAAGGGGTTATTTTCTGGGGATAAAATCCCTTTAACCACACTCTTTTTATTAGTCCAGTATTTATCAACTGCTGTGTGTATGGCGTCTGCTTACTGGAAAAAAAAAATGTTTTCAACTGCCTGTGAGTGATAGTTTATGTCATTCCCCAATATTCTCATCCAGTTCAAGTATTTATAGAGATGATGTTATAATGATTCTACATTACTACATGTCATCAGTAAAAAGTATGTCAATTCCATTCATTTAGAAGTCATTCCTCTGTCAATTTTAAGCAGACATTCTTTAATTTTACTCTGCTTTGTGCTTCAAATGACATTATCCTTCTTATTTTATTGTCTATATATAATCAGTACAATACTCATTTCTTGTTTAGTGATATTTTCTTGGTGCTGAATACCATGAAAATGCCAAGGCATTGTTCACCTCCTCAAGTTCATTACCAGTGCCTTATTCTCAGATGACTCACTTAATGATCTTCTATCTAAGGCGCTGAAACTTTGTTTCTGCCTGATCTGAATGTTCTAGTTACTCAGTTTCATTCCCTGAAAGAAAACTCTTGGTCATTCTCATATTCAGTGTTTTATTAATTGCCTCTATAACCTTACAGTATTGCTTTAAGAAAACTTCTGTAAAAAAAACTATGTACATATCATAAATATTCCTTTTTATTTTCTTAAGGTCCCTCACACCAAATATTAAAAATTCTTTACAATACAAAATGGTTTACTTTATTTTATGTACTTAATCTCTGTATCATACCTACTCAAAAGCAAGGCTCGATTAAGAAAAAAATTCTCCAAGTGGTAAATGCTTTGTGTGTTTATTCTACTCTGGGCAGCAGAATTTTATTTCAAAAAGTCATGCCATAGAGTCTAAAAGCTCTATGTCTATTTCAATTGGATATTGGGCCTCACTTCACTTGTAATTTTGCTTGTATTTCTACCTGTATCATTTTAACATGGGCCCAACAGAAGAATGTTTAAGTGAATAAACTGTGGGTCTAGAATGTCTGCATTGGGCACTGGGCAGCATCTGTGTGACATCGGCAAGTTACTTAACCACCCAGTGCCTCAGTTCCAGCCATGACAAAAGGCTAATAATAGTACCTTCCTCATCTTGTTATGGAAATCAAATGGTAAATTCTCTAAAATGTTTAGTAATATTCTGTCACAGTAAATACACATAAGCATTACTTGTTAGTCGCATCTCTCTCTCCCTCCATCCCCCAAATCTTTTTCTCTCAGTCTTGCCTTAGAATGAACCCTTGTGGTCAAGATTTTGTGGAGGATGTCAAACTCATACAGTCACTAAAGACCTCTACATGTATTACTGTATGTACTTTTATATAACTAACTCTAATGCATAAATCATGGAGCCCAGTTCCAATTCACTAAGGGGAATGATAATACTTAAGAGCGTACTTAAGAGAAAAGTTTCTATCCATTTTATATCCTATTCTCCTTTATTTTTCCTACATACATTATAAGGCCTACTGAGAGATGCCCAATTCTTGCTTCAAGACTCAAAAAACTGAGCTTTGGTTTTGCTTATCCACTTTCTCCAAACTATATTTCTTAACTGTGGTTTCTTTGTTAATCTGTTTCTATGGAAAGTACTAGTTCTTTCAATATGCTGCACCAATTGCTGGCCACTGATGAGACACCCCAGTTCTCTCTCTACAGTTGTCAGATGATTTTAAAATAATCTAGCCACTCAAAAATATATGTGATATGGAAAGTTTAGTGATTTTTCTAAATGTAACAGACATTTTAATGTTTATGTTATGTGGATTTGCCAATTTTTAGGTTTTTCGTGACATTTTTTTCTTTCTATTGATACTAAAGAAAGTTCACCTGTTAATAATTTTACAAGTGGTTTATTGAGACATTTGTCTAATGTTATCCAGGAAAATAGCATTTCTTTCCTCAGTGACAAAAGGAAGGGGAACAATATCTAACCAAAAATAGCAAATTTGGGCTTCCCTGGTGGCGCAGTGGTTGGGAGTCTGCCTGCCCATTCAGGGGACACGGGTTCGTGCCCCGGTCCGGGAAGATCTCACATGCCACAGAGCGGCTAAGACCGTGAGCCATGGCCGCTGAGCCTGTGTGTCCGGAGCCTGTGCTCCGCAACGTGAGAGGCCACAACAGTGAGAGGCCCGCGTACCGCAAAAAAAAAAGCAAAGCAAATTTGACTTCAATTTTTCTGGAAGTGAAAATGTCCTTATAAATAGAATAGAAAACTTATATTTTTTTTCCCCAAATTGGCAATATAAAAATCTGAATTTAAGGGGGAAAAAGCCTCTTGTTTAGCCAGAGCTAATTTTCCAAGGAAAATGTTTCCTAAAATATTTGAGGGCTTTCAGCACATACTTAGTCCTTCAGAAGTAAAGATATTGAGCACACTGATCGAAAAATTATTTGATATTTTAAGTGAAACTTTAATTTAAAAAGGTCTTCAATTTCTTTCCCCAAGGAATTTTGAAATGCATTTTGAAAATTATTGACAATGTGGACAGTCTTCTTTTGACAATGCCATTTACTTGGAAAAGGGACAGTGAGACATGAGAAAGAGAAAACCAAATAAAGGGCATTATTATTAAAATGTACATTTATAATACCTGTAAACTATTAACTGTTGTCTTCTATTTACCAGTAGGCAATTTTAATATGAATTGGAAACTACAAACTACTGGCCACTGGGCCCTGGTCTATAGAGGTAAACTTGCATTCAAGAAACCAGTAGAGCTTATGAGTTAAAAGAAGTCTGCAACCCTGACCAGAGATTTACAAAACGTTAAAGATAATACTAACATGATTTTTCTGGAACAAAGGCTAGGTATGTTACCATTCACTTAAAATTGAACAATGGAAATCTGTATCTTTACATCTTTTTATGCCTTTTGTTACAACCAGCATTATGAGTGAATGCAAATATATGCAGCATTGAGTTTTTGTTGGAGTAAAGAATTTGTTTTCAGAAAATCTAAGTTGAACAGGTACAGTTCAGTGTCTTCTCTTTATAGCTCTATGAGTTTTTCCTCCACATTTCCATCTTCCCAAGATGTTCAGTCCCTTGATTTAATAGTTTCACTTCTTATTGTGCTCCCTCCCTATGGAGTGAAGACCTCATTCACTTACAACTTCATTCAGTTTTACAAGCGCATTTGCTCTCGTCTTTTTACTATGCCAAATGGGCAAAACATCTACATGCTGAGTAGTCCAACTGTGTGACATTCTGCTGATGGAATACAAACTCATTATCTCCAGTGCATACTGGAGATACTCAGTAAAGTGGCACCCTAATTTAACTCTAAATCCTCATTTTTCTTTACCACATGTGTAGACATGGTATTAAACTTTCTATCATGTCTTAGATCTTGCACCTCAATTGTTGACCAGGCTTCTGCTTTGACTCACATACACTCCCACTGCTCTGAGATGTACTTGTGATATGCTCTTGACCCTTGGGTTGTTTGTACCACATCCCTCTGACAGGTAGTGTATGCCCAATCACTCTGTCTTCTGGGAGTTATGCCAGTTCTGCTTCTCTCTCATTTGCCCTGTTCAGAGCACAGCGCAAATATTGGATCACACTTTTATCAGTTTGGGACCTATGGGAAACTTGATCCAGGTAAGCCATGCATTGTTTCATGGCTAAATATGTGTTATCTCCATTTCTGAACCAGAGTTTGTAATCAACGTGAAGTGCAATTCTGTCATTCACAGAGATTCTTAGAAGTTCCATCAAAAACCCTGGCTCATTCTTCTACTGTCCCCACTCTACAAGATTCTGTGATTATTCTTGTTGACACTCTTGATCCAGAACATATCCTTTAATTTCATTTTATTGCCAGCTCTATGGAAGTCCAGAGTTCCTCCCTTCTCATTAGAGGGATATGTGTACATCCTGGGTCACTGAGGAATCATATCTTCATGAAAAGGGGACATCAGAACTCAGACAAGTTCCTTTCCTGACTGAATGATCAATAGTTGAATAGTTTACTATCATCAAATGCTTCTTCAGTTGGCAAGAAAACAAATAATAGGATACTTACATGCATGCCTCCACCTGGCTCATTGGCATTCTTTCTGAATGACGCTTACTCAGACTGAGACTTCAACTTTCTGGATTCACACCACTACTTCTCCACTTGCCATCCATAACATTTTAAATCTTGTCTAGCGTTACAGAAAGATGACTCTGTAAGAAGAGGGCCGAATCATTCTTATGCTTAGTCTTTGACTTTTTAACTACATAAACAAGTATTTGTATATTTACTTTATTACGCGAGTGAAAACTTAGATCTAGTTGTTTGCTTTGGAAGATTATGGCTGTCTCATGCCCTTATTACATGATTATCTCTTATCTACCCTTCAGGTGTCAGCATAGTATATCTCCTCTGGGAAGATTTTCTCGTTCCTCTCAGATTGGATTAGATGCCATTTCCTGGAAGAGTTCTCATCCTGACTTTATCCCATCATAGCAATACTTATCACATTGCCAGTATTAAACCTCCACCATCTGTTTCTCTCTCTTCTCTAATACACCAAAAATGGTGTATATGCAGAGACTATAGATTTTTCTTCTTTTTATCCTAAAATTATAGGCAGGACTTAGCAGAGAGCCTTCTCTTGTAAACATGTTGAAATGCAGTTAAATATTCACTCTACTGGACTGACCTCATTAATTTGAAAGTGCAGTAGCACTATACCTTTCTGGCATATTTGGAGAACCCTACTCTTACCCTGTTGAAGTAACAGAGAAATTTCACAAATAGCCTGTCATTAAAATTTTTGTACAGCCACAGTGCAATACATTCCCTTAAATGTTACATGAAGAAGCAGAGTACCTATATGACTTAAATAAGTAATCTAAAAATATTTTGGATTGCACCATAAACAACTTTCCTTACTGTTAACAGCATTTGAGGAAAGCACATCAAAAATACACTTGGCTGCGTAAAACCAAGTGACAGTCTACTTTTAGCCTCGTGATATGGTTATAATACAGTAGTTATAAAGGGAATTTTTGGTTCCCTTAAGGTTTGGTATGTAAAAATACTTTGATAGGTGTGAATTTTAAATATCTATGTTGTACCCTAAGGCTTGTTTGTAAGATCTATGTTGAAATGTTTAAGTCTAAATTGAGGAAATGATGAAATAGAAGCCTTAGCTATTATTGATATGGATGGTATCTATAAACTCATCATGATATTAGCCAATCGATACAAATATATAAACAGAATCAGATACTAAGAGGCATTAAATATAATCTTTCTCATCCTTAATGTCCAAGACAAAAAAAAGAATCTAAAGACATTCTAAATTTGTTGGTCATCAATCTAATAAGTTAAGCCCTATTTTTAAGCTGCAATACAAAAATTAACAGGGTCATAACTGTCCATAGAACTACAGAGAGAACCAGGGGACAGAGGGACTCAGTGAGAAAGGAGCCAGTGAGATTTGGGCTCAGTAAGAGCATTTCCCATGTTGAACCAGGGACCCTAGTGACATTATTCTACTGCACTTGAACTATCAAGCGCCCCCTCCCCTCATGTTCAATAGATTGCCTTTGAAATAGGAACAGTATTATAATTTCATAAATTATAATTAAGTTCATAGTATAATAATACATGCTTGTAAGTTAATATCAGCATGTGAAAGTTGACAAATTATTTTCAGATTCATTTATAAAAAATAATGACTTTCTATTAGTGGCAAATATTAATAACTTTTTAGTATAATTCCAAAATGTTATGGTCATGGAAAATTTTCAAAAATTTTCAAAAGCTTACTTGGCATCTATTGTCCTGTCATTCAGATAAATGATATAAAAAAGCTCTGAATATTATGGAAGCAGTGCCAAATGATTATTATTTGCTAATTATAGAAAACATATTCAGTTCATAAACAATATTTATGGGAACAATCTCAACAGCATTGAGAATTAATGGTAATTTTGAAGAATGAAAATAAAACAACTAATTTTGTGTAGATATTTTGAGATAGTAGAATGATCAGTAGTGATTCTTCAGTATTTCTTGTTGCCCTGAAATAATACCTCAGTTCCTTATAAAGCACTTCCAAACACACACACACACACACACACACACACACACACACACATACAACACATATACAATACACATTGGAGAAGATGCAACTGACGGACAGTGTATCTTTGATAAAGGTGCTCATGGCTAGTGTTTTTAAATAACAGGTCCAGTGGCTTTATTTTAAATTTTCATTATCTCCAGACTTTCAATTTTGGAAACATCAATGGTTTATTTGACAGGGGGTATCTCCAGACTTTTAAGTAATTCTAATCTTCATTGTATCTGTTTAGGAAAGGCAAGCCTTATTTTTTAAGAATAAAAATAATCTGAATAACATTGAAAATCTTTTTCAAATAAGTTTTTCTAGAAATATGGATGGTGCTGGAAACACTGAAATTTCAGTGTCTCAGACACACACTCAAACTTCACAGGATTTAATTATTTTTCTCTTGAGGTATAGCTTCATTGACATAGATGAGAAATAAAGTACTTAATGTAGCACATATGCTTTTAGACTATAGGATAGATCTCGCCACTACCAGAAATATTTAGTTGTCGTTTTGACATTGTCTTAATTAAGTATTTACTCAAGTATTTTTATCTACTTTAATGGTACTATAAGAGCTGTTATAGATGCTCTTATGTGAGAATATACAAATTAGAAGTTTAGAATTGATTTTAATTTCCCTGGGAAGCCTCTTGATGTGTCCTCCAAGTAAAAGAATGAAGTAAAGTCTTTTTTATTTTGCCCATTCTTCTGGGATGGAAATTGGCAACTACAGAGGAATTTTGTTATATCATTACAAAGCAGCAAAAAGAATTTGCTTCAGAGAAGAGTGCTTTGGTGACAAGCATGGAAATGTTTGGGATAGGAAGCCTACAAATGTGACTCTTCTGGTGTCATGTCAAATTTTGATCCCTCCTAGTCCAAACAAAACATTTAACAATGCTAACTGTACTTTTGACCATGTTGCCCTTCTTAGACTAAAATGTCCTCTCCAACTGCTTTTCATAACAAAATTCTTATTCTTCCTATGCCCACTTTTCTTTGAAGTCATTTTGGATTCCATTATTTAAAACTAAGTACTTCATCAGTGTAGCTGTACAGATCCTGTTTTCAGGATGTATATCACTGAGACAGATTTTAATGTTTATTGAACAATTATAAATATTCACTTTCACTGTCCTAGGCACATTTCAGATTCTTAACAAACAATAACTAAGTAATGATACTTCATCTTAACTATCAAAGTAAAGACTTCCCTCTTCACTCTAAAAACAGTAAAATCAATCAAAGGATGTTAATGAGGTGAACATAAGCATCAGGCTTATATTTGGAAATAACTCATGCTTTGAATGGGGATAACAGTTAACATGCAGAAGCCAGTTAAGAAACTATTTCTGTAGTTTAGAGGGGAGATGTTGATAAATTGGACAAGAAAGATGTCTGTTGAGACAGAAGACAGTGAATGGAATTGAAATGCTATTTGTCAGGCAAAATGATAGTGTATAATGATACACTCGATGTTTGTAGGGGGTGAGATGAGGTAGAAATAAAAGGTGATCCCTAGATCCTTGAAATGGGTGACTAGATCAATAATGATGTCGTTCACTGAAATAGGAAAATATAGGGGGAAGGCCAGCTTTAGGGGATAAGATGATTGTTATTCTAGTTCTGGAATACTATGTTTTTGGTATATATATATATATATATATATATATATATATATATATATATACACACACACACACACACACACACAACTTTCCAACATGTAGGGTTAAATGGAGGATATAATCTGTTCCAATATTTATTTATGTAAGTACCTGAGGGTTCTGTTGACACATCGTCCAAGAAGAGGATAGAACAGCTCTCAGTCCAGCAAAATATAACTGCAACCATATTAAACTTATTAAATTTAAAAAATTAAAAAATGTATCTTTGAGAATGTGCTATTACCAGCCATGGAAACAAAGAATAAGGAGCAAATACCAGCATTTTCCATTCATAAAGGGGTTGCTCTGGCCAGGTGTTACCATATTTTGAAGCAAGATGAATTAGGTTATCTAGTTAGATGCCATTAAGTATTTGAATGATATTATTAACTTCCTTTGCTCTCCTTCTGTTCTCACAAAGCTCTCTTTACATTATAACTTGACTTTTTCCTTTTTCAACAGAGAGGATACACTCATGTAAGAACTTGCTATTTTGGTCTTCTTAAGCAGTGATATATGATCCTATTTACAAAGCAGAAATAGAAGCACAGACGTAGAGAACAAATGCATGGATACCAAGGGGGAAAGGGGGTGGGTAGGATGAATTGGGAGATTGGGATTGCCATATATACACTATTGATACTATGTATAAAATAGATAACTAATGAGAACCTACTGTTCAGCACAGGGAGCTCTACTCAGTGCTCTGTGGTGACCTAAATGGGAAGGAAGTCAAGAAAAGAGGGGATATATGCATACATAAAGCTGATTCACTTGCTGTACGATAGAAATTAACACAACATCATAAAGTAACTGTACTCAAATAAAAACTTTTTTAAAAAGGCAGTGATAGTTCTCCATATAGATGAACCTATCCCCATTCTGATTTCACACATCAGTCTTGTGAGCTTGGTTAATGGCAGTTTGGACCTGAGAAATTGACTTGTTCTTAGATGGTAACAGAGTCAGATTTCTGAATATGCAAACCTAAGGAGAGATTCTGGAATCCATGTAATATACCGAAGCATAGTCCTCCAGGAGAGCTGATGGGAGAAAACCCTTCTAAGACATTTATTTCTCTACACTAATATCTCTCATTGGATATGAGTTTTTTCTTATTTCCTTTTTCACATTTACAAGACTTCATCTAATGTATTATTGTAAGTAATTTGTGGGCAGATACCATTTATTTTCCATAGTACCTATCAAATTGCTCTAGACGTATTAACTACTGAAAATAAAATTAAAATTTTAAGTGTTTGTATAATTTTATTGATATGAATTTGAGAAGAGCATTATTTGCTTGGCAGCAAACTTTATATCTGATAAGCACTATCCATTCATTTATTGAATTCTTTTGTGCTGGAAATTAAAACCCTGAGGGGCAGGGTATCACTATAAATAGGATATACTTTCAAGATTTTGTACTTTAACTAAAAGATATTAGCTAAAAATTAAAAACCTTTCTGTACTGTAGTTGAATGCTTTAGTGGAATTAACATTCATGGGAAGCATGGTTTTTATGTACCCTCAAAGAACAGATTGCCCATCACATGCTCTGTTTGTGATGGGATATTAAAGACCAGCTCTCATAATTTTCCACTCTACATTTATTGATTTGTTTCTGCTGACAGAATATTAGAAATGTAATTAAATGTTTGGCTTAATTAAAATGGAAAATAAAGCTTGTTCTGAGAAATTCAGTGTAACCACAAAATTGGCAAGCATGATTATGTATCACAAAGGCATGTACACTGATTTTCTACATGTATGTGTTTTTTTCAAATAAACAAATATAATTATATTTGCATGTTGCACAATTGTCAAAGCAATCTGGCATTTTCATTACAAATGATGTATATCTAGAGTTCATATAAAGTTTAAAGTATTATTTATGTATGAAAATTAGTCAAATTTTGCCTATCAAATTGATGGTATGTGGTATGGATTGCAAAACTCACAAAAGATATGTCTACATTAGGCATAAGCCAAATTTTTTTGAAAAGGGCTAGATAGTAGATATTTTCAGCTTTGTGGGCCATATGGTGTCTGTCAAACTTACTCTATTCCACTGTAGAATGAAAGTAGCCAAAGACTGTAATCAAATGGGCATGACTGTGTTCCGATAAATCTTTATTTATGGACGCTGAAATCTGAGTTTCATATAATCACATTTCACTATATATTCTTTCTTTGATTTTTCTTAACCATTTGAAAAATATTAAAAAAATATTTGCCCTCATACCATACCAAAATATGTGGAAGGCCCATTTGTCCTATAAGCCTTAGTTTGTAGACTAATTATCTACACACACACAGACACACACACACACAAACACACCACTATTTCCACTAAGGTACTTCACTTCAAATATTCAATAAACATCTTTGATCTCAGCTCCTGCTATTTTTTGCCTTGCTAATTCTGATCTATTCACTCTGATATTGTTTTTTCTTCCATGAACACTTACTGTATTATTTCTCTATCTTGAGTCATCCTTAAAAATTCCTTCCACATTCAAAAATTTTATGGATATTTAACTGTATTTTGCTCAGCATTTAAATGTATTCCATTTTTATAAAATCATTTATTTATTCAACAAATTTGTCATGCACAGATTAGTTAAGTACTGATCTACTGTGTCTTCATGGAAAGATGTCTAAATCAACACTCTAATCTTTAAGTATTTGCTCCTAGAAATGGTTGTTGGTATATATCAGATTAGAGTCAGGATTTATTTTTGTTCCAAATGGTTAGCCAATTAACCTTCTGTAGTTAATAAATGATAACTCTTTGTTTTTCTAATTTTCAATGGCACTTTGTTATATAGTAAATTTTTATATCTTCTGGTATATATTTCTCACATTGTTATTGGTTACATTGAATCATTTACTGATGTATAAGCTAAATTTAAAATTTACAGTCAAAATGTAATTGATGTTTATAGGTCAATTCAATATGACTTATCTTTAAATTTATTTATTTATTTATTTATGGCTGCATTGGGTCTTCGTTGCTGTGCACGGGTTTTCTCTAGTTGCGACCAGCGGGGGTTACTCTTTGTTGCAGCATGCAAGCTTCTCATTGTGGTGGCTTCTCTTGTTGCGGAGCACAGGCTCTAGGGCATGCAGGCCCTGTAGTTGTGGCTCGCGGGCTCTAGAGTGCAGGCTCAGTAGTTGTGGTGCACGGGCTTAGTTGCTCCGCGGCATGTGGGGTCTTCCCAGACCAGGACCTGAACCTGTGTCTCCTGCATTGGCAGGCGGATTCTTAACCACTGCACCACCAGGGAAGTCCCAGTATGACTAATCTTTTTCAAAACTGTCTTGGTACCTCCAGTGAATCAATCTTGAAATGAAATTGACATCATCTGCCAATTTAAAAAAAAATTCCATTCAAATTTTGGTTGCGGTTGTGTAAAGTTCTTAACACGTTTAACTGAAAATTGACATATTTAATTTTTCACCAAATAAAGTGCATATTTTAGGTCCTTTTAAACAATTTTAATTTCTTCTTATAAATGCAGCATGTTTTTTCTAAGTTAACTTTAAGTTACAAAATGCTTTTGTCGCAATTTTGAAAAGAAACAGTTAAATGCATTTTATTTTATGTTTGTACTAGGAATGTATAGTAGTCATGAAATTATTCATTATGCAATGGATTTATCATGCATATAGCAGCTAAGTACTGTGCTTCATGGAATATGTCTAAATCAATACAATGTCTTTAAAGTCATGGTAATGATTAAACAGACAATTAAAATAGTTTATTTTTAATTATAAAATTCTGTGTGCTAATTGAGAAATATATGGAAACAGAGAAGTAGGAAAAGAGAAAATTAAAAGTAAATTCATAGTTCATCAATCTGAGCATTAACCCTTATTTGCTTCCAATGTTAATTTTTAATGGGTATTTCAGTTGCTGTTAGTCGAGGAATTATAGGTTTTCTCATGGTCAAAAAATTCCAGCAGTTCAAAATGTTTAAGAAAAGCTCTTCCACCAGTCAGAATGGCCGTCATCAAAAAATCTACAAACAATAAATGCTGGAGAGGGTGTGGAGAAAAGGGAACCCTCTTGCACTGTTGGTGGGAATGTAAATTGATACAGCCACTGTGGAGAACAGTATGGAGGTTCCTTAAAAAACTAAAAATAGAACTACCATATGACCCAGCAATCCCGCTACTGGGCATATACCCAGAGAAAACCATAATTCAAAAAGAGTCATGTACCACAATGTTCATTGCAGCTCTATTTACAGTAGCCAGGACATGGAAGCAACCTAATTGTCCATCAACAGATGAATGGGTAAAGAAGATGTGGCACATATATACAATGGAATATTACTCAGCCATAGAAAGAAACGAAATTGAGTTATTTGTAGTGAGGTGGATGGACCTAGAGTCTGTCATACAGAGTGAAGTAAGTCAGAAAGAGAAAAACAAGTACCATATACTAACACATATATATGGAATCTAAAAAAAAAAAGAAAAAAGAAATGGTTCTGAAGAACCTAGGGGCAGGACAGGAATAACGACGCAGACATTGAGAATGGACTTGAGGACATGGAGAGGGGGAAGGGTAAGCTGAGATGAAGTGAGAGAGTGGCATGGACATATATACACTGCCAAATGTAAAATAGATAGCTAGAGGGAAGCAGCCACATAGCACAGGGAGATCAGCTTGGTGCTATGTGACCACCTAGAGAGGTGGGATAGGGAGGGTGGGAGGGAGACACAAGAAGGAGGAGATATGGTGATATATGTATATGTATAGCTGATTCACTTTGTTATAAAGCAGAAACTAACACACCATTGTAAAGCAATTATACCCCAATAAAGATGTTTAAAAAAAAATAAAGAAAACAAAGCTCTTCCTCCAAGTCCCACTCACCAGAGACTTTCATATTTTTAATTTTTCTGGTAGAGGATACTGTTATATATTTTATATTCACAACTTAAAAAAATTTATCTGTCAACTCTCCACCATTGAAAGATAAGGGATTTAACCCACTTAAACCACCTATTTCCTCCTTAGTTCTGCTAGTCTATGATTTTATGGCTTAAAATAATTAAATTTCTCTTTTTTGATTTCCCAAATCTAGTTTGTATCTGTTGATGTCTTGTCCACCTTTCATCTTGCCCCTCCAATTTTGCTAAACATATTATTTTGTGTGTTATAAATTATTTGGATTTACATTGATTTAGCATCTAATTTTTTCACACTTTGTGCATTTATTAAAAGGACAAATCAATAATTTCTGTCCATTTGTGAAATCCTGTATCTTTGAAATTGTTGCTCAAAGAACCATCTTCCAAATGTCAAGGTCTAATAGCAATTTCTTAAACTTGTCTAGTCATAAGAATAAATTAATGGAAGGTTTTTAAATATCTAAATTCCTAGGCATTTACCTTAAATCAGAGGAATCTGATTTAAGTGGTATAGGGAGTCCTGAATTTAGTCTTAAAATCAGGAAAGCTTACCTTAATGGTCACTTTGTCTGGATCTACTCCTTAACAAGTATGTCTTGATTTCTTGTGTCAGTGTCTCCCTTTTGTTTATTCATTTGTTTGTCATTCTTTTTCATTTGGTTATAGTATGATCTTAAAATACACAAGTGTAGATAAAATTTCTTCACTTTCTCATGTTCAAATATATTCATCTTGCCATTATCTTTGATAATACGGCAAACTACAAGAATGCTAGATTCAAACATCTGTTTCAAATAGGCTCTGCTATCTCTGAATATTTACTGCTGGTGAGAAATCTAATGCCAGTCAGGTTTTCAGTTATAAATAGATAATCTCCTTTATTATTATTTTTTTCCTATCTGGAAGTCTTTAGAATTTTCTCTTTAGTCAGGCATTTTAAAATTTCACCAGAAATTTTCATGTGTATTTTTAAAAATTATTTTCAGTTAGAAGTTTTTACTTCCAGTTTTATTAAGGTATAATTGACATACAGCACTGTATAAGTTGAAGATATATGGCATAAGGATTTGACTTACATACATCTTGCAATGATTACCACCGTGGATTAGTGAACGTCCATCATATCATATAGATAAAAAATTAAAGAACTAAAAGAAATAATTTTTTCTTGTGATAATAACTCTTAGGATGTACTCTCTTAATTTTCACATATAACATGCAACAGTATTAGCTATATTTATGTTGTACACAGCATCCGTAGTACTTATTTATCATATAACTGAAAGTTTGTACCTTATGACTACCTTCCCCCCCCCACCCCGCCACATTTGCCTCTGAGAACTACAAGTCTCATCTCTTTTTTTATGCATTTATTTGTTTTGAAGTATAATTGACCTACAACACTGTTAGTTCCTGGTACACAAGAAAGTGATTCAATATTTCTATAACTTTCAAAATGATCACTATGATAGGTCTATTTACCAACTGTCACCATACAAAGATATTGCAAAAATTTTTACTACATTCCCCATGCTGTACATTTCATCCCCATGATTCATTTATTTTGCAACTGGAATTCTGTACCTCTTAATCTCCGTCACTCATTTTTCTTCTTTCCTCAGCCACCTCATCTCTGGAAACTATTGATACTCGCTTATTCTCTGTATGTATAATTCTGTTTCTGTCTTGTTTGATCATTTGTTTTGGTTTTTAGATTCCACATATAAGTGAAATCATAACAGTATTTGTTCTCTACCAGACTTATTTCACTTAGCCTAATACCCACTAAGTCCATCTATGTTGTCACAAATGGCAAGAGTTCATGCTTTTTTATGGCTGAGTAATATTCAGTTGTGTGTGTGTGTGTGTGTGTGTGTGTGTGTGTATCACATCTTCTTTATTTGTTCATGTATAGGTTGCCTTCGTATCTTGGGAATTATAAATAATGCTGCAATGAACATAGGGGTTCATATATCATTTCTAATTAGTGTTTTTTCTTTGGAAAAATATCTTGGAGTAGAATTGCTGGATTGTATGGTAACCTGTTCTTAATTTTTGGAGGAAATTGCATACTCTTTTCCACAGTGGCTGAACCTAGTTACATTCCCATCGACAGTGTGCGAATGTTCCTTTTTTTCTGCATCCTCACAAATATTTATTTATTTTTTTTGATAGCCATTCTGACAGACATGAGGTGATATCTCATTGTCGTTGATTTGCATTTCTCTGATGATTAGTGGTGTTGAACATTTTTTCACCTGCCTGTTAGCCATTTGAATATCTTCTTTGGGAAAATGTCTGTTCAGGTCCTCTGCCCATTTTTTAATTGAATTGTCTGTTTTTTTGATGTTGAGTTGTATGAGTTATTTGTGTATTATGGATATTAATCCCTTATCAAGTATATTATTTGTAAATATCTTCCATTCATTAGGTGACCTTTTGGTTTTGATGATAGTTTCCTTCATTGTGCAGAAGCTTTTTAGTTAGTTGTAGTGCCACTGATTTAGTTTTGCTTTTGTTTTCCTTGACTGAGGACACATATCCAAAACAATATTGCTAAGACCAATGTCAAAGTGTATACTACTTATATAATAGTTTTCTTCTAGAGTTGTATAGTTTTAGGTATTACATTTAAGTCTTTAATCTATTTTCAGTTTACTTTTGTGCTTGGAGTGAGAGGGTAGTCCAGTATGGTGTTGGGAAAATTGAACAACTACATGCAAAAGAATTATTTACTGAAGAGGCTGTCTTTTCTCCATTGTATATTGCCTCTTTGGTCATAGCTTGACCATATGTGTTGGTTGTTTCTGGGTTCTCTATTCTGTTCCAATGATCTATGTGTCTGGTTCTGTGCCAGTACCATAGTGTTTTGATTACTATAGCTTTGTGGTATAGTTTGAAATCAGGGAGCATGATACCTCCAGCTCCGTTCCTCTGTCTCAATATTGTTTTTGTTATTCAGGGTCTTTTGTGTTTCCATAAACATTTTAAAACTATTTGTTGTAGTTCTGTGAAAAATGTCATTGGTATTTTGATGGGGATTGCATTGAATCTGTAGATTGACTTAGGTAGTATGGTCATTTTAATAGTATTCTTCCAATCCATGAGTATGGTATACCTTTCCATCTGTTTGTGTGATCTTTCAGTTTCTTTCTTTCCATGTGTCTTATAGTTTTTTAAGTACAGATCATTTAACTTTTTAGATGTATTCCTAGATATTCTATTATTTTTGAGGCAATTGTAAATGGGATTGTTTTCCTAATTTCTCTTTCTGATTTTCCTTTAGAATTTAATGGAGTATTTCAAGTTAAAGATTTGATTTTTTTCCTGATCGCAGGAAATTTTTATTTATTTTATTTACCCTTCAAGTTTTTCTTTTTTCTTTTCTTTCTTTTTGATATACCACCTGTTCATTTTTATACTGATACGGTATTTGTAGTCTTTGTAGTCACTTCTTTAGTGTGTTAAATTTCTCAGGCTTCTTCTGGGTGATCACTGTATTCTTTAATATGGCCATTCTGTTATCCAGCCCACTGTTTTTTCCCTTATTTTTTAAGTGTATTCCATCCCAAAGAGCTATCTATTCATTTTTAAGTTTACTACTTGTCCTATCCTAGATTTTCTTATTTCTGATTTTAGTTTCCCTCAAATGCTTCCTAATTCTTAAATAGTCTTTTCATATTTATAAAAAAAAATAAAGTTGATTAATGTATAAAACATTAGGTTACTCTACAATTAAGTTATTCTTTCCTATCTACCTTTCCCTTCAGAGGGAGGGCTGACTGAAGTAATTATGTGAGTGGAAGAAGATGGATATTTAGGCCTTCCTTTAGTTTTCACATATGTGAAGAAAACAGGACAGGTCAAAGATATGTTCAGTTGCCAAAATATGAGGATTTGATTCTGATGTGATAGTCACTCTGTCCTCTTTGTGAGAAACAGGAGGTACCTTAGGAGGCTGTCGTTGGAGTCCTGGTGAGAGAGGACTGTGGCTTGGCCTAGTGAAGATATTGAAAGGTAATCCAGCCAGATTTAGAAGACATTATAGAGTTGTTGATGGATTAGAAGATTAAAAGTGCAAAATGAAGGACAATATCTAGCACATTGGATTGGGAGCAAAAGTAAAGTGGTTGACATTAAATAAGAGTAGACCTATCATTGTAATAGGAAAGATTACGAATATGAGTAGAATATATTAGATGCAAGCAGTTTCAATTTTCTGACAGGAAGAAAATAGTTATTTTGTGTTTATTTCTGTTTTTAAATGGAATTGATATGAGGTCACTTATTGACAGAACAGGAAAAAAAAGTGTTGTAGAATAAAGAAGAGATGTTTAGAAATGGTCATCATAGAATATTTAAAAAAAAAGTTTGGA
Source organism: Aethalodelphis obliquidens (assembly GCF_003676395.1). NCBI lineage: Eukaryota > Metazoa > Chordata > Mammalia > Artiodactyla > Delphinidae > Aethalodelphis > Aethalodelphis obliquidens. The sequence continues at coordinate 16,627,622 of NW_020837973.1, read as the reverse complement.
AATACAGTACAATTACTAGGAAAAGCCAATTGTCCATTTGAAATCCGTGTTTTAAATTTAAATCCAGAACATTTTATAAAGTAGTGTGATATTCCTCCAGCAGATTAAAGCTGTAATAAAAAATTCTTATTTTCATCTTCTACCCACGACCCTCCAATACACACTCACACAGACACACAAAGCCACATACTATTATTTATATATGTTGTAATTTTCATAAAAGTTTGCAGATTTACACAACTTCTGTAGTTTTGAGGCACCTTTTCAACTTCTTAAAAGTCAAAAATAATTGTTTGAATCCTTGACAGTGGTGTTAATGCACATTCATCTTTCTTTCCACACCCTGATGTATAGATGTTAAAACTGATTTTGGACAAAATTAGTCATAACTATGTAGAAGTAACACCAATAATGTCATAAAGTAATTAAGTTCATCATGACTTTGCAGGAAACAAACCCAAAAAGTGAATTGCTTCTTTTTGCTTGTGTTCCTTTTCTGACTTTTTCTCTGTTTCACATACTCACTGTTGTGCTCTATAGGTTCTGTGATTGACAAACCAATCCCCTTTATCTCCAAGCTCTGATTTTTGTCCTCTGGAAATTTGAAATAGAGAAAATCTATATCTTCCCTGAACAGATTGTGGATGGCAGCAGATCCCTGCTTTAGTCCTGCCTTTCACTTTTCAGAGATGTGGGTAATCTCAATAGCGCAAGATGTCAAAAAATGAACCCTACTGCTATCACCCCAAATCATACCCTGTTTCTCTTTTGTTACTTTTCTCTTCCTTGTTGCAGTCACTTTTAACTTAGTCACATTTAGGAAGATGCCATTTATATGCATAGCCTTTGGTAAAATCATAACAGTAACAGAGAGGTTGTGTCTATTTTTGTAACTAATTGAGTACATACTGTATTACCAGATACTGTAATAGGTAAATTACACAAATTACATCCTTCAATATCTGTAATCAGCACAACTTCTCCTCCAGAAATGTGTTATTTATCGTACCATCAAAAGATGTACTGAGAGCCAGTGTTTATCAATGTCAACACACTAAATAAGTGGCAACGCCAGAATTTGACCCAAGTTGGTCTCTATCTAAGATCTAAGCATTTGTTTTTAAGTTTCCTTGGGAAAAAAAAATAATGACAAGGATTTTACGGTAAGGAAGTCTAATATACAATACATTTAGTAGTTGATTAAATGGGGTCAATGCTGTTTTAATACAAAAATTGTATCATTGGATTCCTCTTAGGTGAGAGTAAAATTCAAAGCATAGCTGAAATGTACTAGAAAGATTTGGGGGACTTTAGAAAGGAGAAGTTCTGGCTTAAAGAATATGGTGAGAAAACCATCAGTGTCAGTAATGACTAGTTAGTAAGGATGGGCAAAACACGTGGTTAGGGACAATACGTATAAACCTGCCAACTATAATATATGAGTATTGGCTGCTTGAGGAATCTTTAGATAGGTAAAGAAGGGCAATGACAGTTCCTTTCTGGCAGTGACTTGTGGCCTACATTAATGTTTTAGTAGGACTGCAATATTCTGATAATAATCTCACAGTACCTATAGTTTAATGTGGCTACTCTAAGGGCCAAACACTGAGCAAAGCAATGAATTTAAAGCCTGAATTTTCACTGCTCTCCTGAGTCTGTCCCATAATTCTCACAGCCTATGGTGACCAAAAGCACTGGGCTTATACAATGCAAGAGCCCTACAGAGAAATTATTTCAGCATACCACACACAGTTGACTTGCAGTCAAAAAAGAAAAGAATAATAACGTAAAGCACCCTGAGATCCAGGTAAATGAAATCCCTTTTGATCTAACCAATCTTCCTAGAGTCCGAAATTAACACTGGCAATATGAAATTTATTTTGGACACACTTTTCTAGACAATACTTCAGAGACACTGTTCTCTTTTTAGCTTGTTCTGTTCTTTATGGGGTCGATGGCCTCTATAAATGTTTGTTTGAGTTCAAAATAATCAGGCTTTCTGTGATGATGCAAGTTTTCTTTCAAAGTAGCAATATAAATAACCTTTAATATATAGCAGCTACCTTTACTATTGTGCACTCAAACACATATACACCCACACATTCAGGGTAAGAGAAGATGATAGAGCTCACATTTCAATTTATTGCTTTCTATATACTCTCTAACTTATGATTAATTATACATGCATACTACTTGGAAATCGTTTTATAAACAACTCTGAATAAGCAAGAAAATGGTAAAGTATAACTAATCACACATTCCCAAATGAAGACCAAGCTTCTCATGCATTAAAATTAAAAAAAAAATTGCCAGTTTTGCATGCTGTAGACTATGCAAATCTCTACTGAGTTAATTTGATCTATTTTTAGTCAGAGATTTTTTCTGTTGTGACCACACTATCATTGAGTTTCCAGTTTTTACACTGGCAGCCTTTGTGCACATGAGAGAAGTTTTGTTTACCAATAAGCAATATAAAATTCAATTTACTTCTGCTTTGATCTTTATGATTTCTCTCTTTTTACTAACTTGGAGTTTTGTTTTCTTTCTTTTTTTAGTTCCTTTAGGTGTAAGGTTAGGTTGTTTATCTGAGAAATAATATTTTTAAATCATATCAATTTGAGATTTAGTTGTGTTTTTCTAATCATCTCTTCTGACTTCTGTTAAGTACAATTTCTCTCTTCTCCTCTCCTCTCCCATTCCTTCCTTCTTCTCTCCTTCTCTCACCACCTAGGATGTCTTTATCATTGATCCTGTAGAAACTTTTCTCTTGTCCTTCAGGGCCTGTAACAGCTTTTATTATTAGTGTATTATCTGTAAATGACTCATAAAATTGTCTCTCACTCAAAACTATTTCCCAAGCTGCAGTTTCATGTTGCCAAGTGACTCTTATATAACTCCTCATGGTGGGTAGCTATGACCTCAACATCAGCATAATTCCAGTCTGAATCTATAATATTTCCAACCAGATATTATTTTCTTTCTTCTTCCTACTAATTACAGCATCATTTTCTTCAGGACTAAGCTTGAAAATTCTGATTCATTCCTAACTGCATTATATTATAGTTAATTATTTCTCTAAATATCTATATATTTACCTTTCTCTTTTCTATTCTTATACCAAGTTAAAGGCATTAATTATATCTTTCTGGATTATAACTATAATTGTGCAAAATTAATTATTAATTAATTATAACTATAATTGTGCAAAACTTTATCATCTTGCAATTCAGCATGCAGAGTGATAATTAACCACCATGTATTCAACCAATATATTTTGGTCACCTATTAAGTCTTAGAAAGCTTAGGCAAGTGTCCCTGCCAAACCAACTCCTTTCTTACATTGGGCGCCTGCTCTGATCTGTCTGCTCTGACACTTAAAGTGCAAAAGCTGTCACCTGGAATGGAAGTTAAACACTCATGGTAACTGACAGTCATCCTACCGGCCTAAATAGCAAAAGTGTAGGCAAGAGATGATGGTGGATTATGGTAGACTATAAAGAGGAAGAACTTGAGATAGAGCTCAGTGGATGGTTTGAGAATTATTAATAAAGCAAGATGAGTTGAACTTGATCTACTCTATTGATGGTAGTGGTGAGGAAGGCTGCTTCATGCGCATTCAACTGCTGTAATCCCACAGGCTTCCGCATTCAGAAAGGCCCCGTGTTTGGTTAATGCTTGTCATGGCCATCTTGAAAATCTTAATGTTTAACAAATCCCCATATTTCCTAACACACCTCCATGTTTTCATTTTTCACCCTTCATCAGATTGTGCAGCTCATCATGGAGGTGAGGACAAACATCAAAGCTAATATCAGGATTCTGTTTGGACAACTGTGTGTGTGTGTGTGGTATTAAAAGTAATTTACCAGTTTAGTAATATATGAAAAACACTGTCCATATATAGCTTATAGAATCTATTGTGTTGCATTGCATTTTAGTGGTTTCTTTCTAATGTTTTGGGTTTTTTTTTGTTTGTTTTGTTTTTTTTGCTTAAAGCCAGAGAATCTGCCTTACTACTTTGCAATCCATCAATGGAACTTATATCAGTACTTGCTATATGATACTCTGTATGTATTTTCTGAATAAATCTCTTCATGCACACATGTATACTTACATATTTACATTCATATATATACATATGTATATATGTATAATTATATATATGTATGTATACATCTATTATGTTCATAAATAAACACAAATTTTTAAACATATATAAATTTATAAGCATATACACACAAACCTTTTTCTGGCTAAATGTGAAAAGTATAGAAACTTGTGTTGAACTCAATTTTCTAAATGTCTTCTGATCATTAAAACAACTTAAGTCCATTATATCCTCAATTAGCAATAATATGCTAGGAGAATGGATATGGACAGAAAATTATGAGAAGAAAACAGGGAAGCAGTCAATAAACATTCTAGTAATCACATGAATAGAAATTAAAACAATGAGATAATAATTTTTAGCCATTGAATAAGCAAATTGAAAAAGAAATGTTCTCACTCAGAGTAGTGAGGAACCAATTAAACTTCTACTCTTCTCTAATGGTGCTGGGGAACAATAACATAATCATGTGTTTTAAGAAATATTCATAAGTTGTATTAGTTCTGCATCCAGGAGTCTATTCAAGTGCAGTAGTCAGAGATCCAGGAAAAGAAGCATTCATAGAAGCATTATTTATAATATTCCAAACTTGGAAACAACATCAATGACAGGGAGAAGATTAAATAAAGTATTATCAATACATATATGCTTTGCAATATAACGTTGGTGTTTTATTGAAAATATTTAATAAGTGCTTTTAATTGCATAGAAAAAGCTGAAATATTAAAATTTAAAAGACAAGATATATGCATCAGTTTTCAAAGTGTCTCATATGGTGTTCTCAGGGAAAACATTGATAATAGTAAGTTTAAGAGTTAGTGAACTGAATTACTTTGCTGAACACCTGAAACTAACACAATACTGTAAGTCAACTATACTTCAATAAAGAAAAAGTTAGTGTATACCACCGTTCTGTCTGGGATGGTCACAAATATACATTAGCAAATTAAATATAGTTCTGAAAAGGTGAGAGATTTGGTTAACCAGAAGTTCTGATTAATTGAACATTAAATAACTCTTGTTTTTATAAATCGAGGTTATAGAATGATTTTTAAATATTTGTCTCTTTTCTGGCATTGTAAATATTATATACTGTGTGCAATATAATATTTCTTTGATAGTTAAGAATCTTACAATACTTCAGGGTCACTGAAATGTCAATTTTCATTATATAACACCAGAAAGGTAAATACAGATAGATATGGGAGGTTGCACTGAATGAGCAAATGTCCCCAGGACATCCCATGGAAGCTATATTTTTCTCTTTTAATTAAAAGCTCTTGGGTAAGAGTTTATTTGTGATTTGACTTTTTCTACTACAAAATGGAGTACAGAAATCAAACACAATTTATTTAATGAACACTTACTGAGCACTTACAGTTGAGATTCAACTAAACTTCATTCAAAGTCTTTTATATGCCAAGGACTGTACTAGACCCTTTTGTACGTGTAAAACCCTTTAAGTATTTGCAAAATCTCTGTGTAAAGTGAGGGTGATTTTGAAAATTATGAGTCAGCTAGTAAAGAGAGAGTAAAACAGAATACAGAGAGTAAAACAAGCTGGTTAAGCAACTCTGTATTTAATGAGTTGTAGACAGATGGAGTAATCCTAGATCTTCCATCTCCAGTGTAGAGTTGTCTCCATTACACCCAGCTGCATTTGCATGTACCAGGTACTGGGTGTTCATTCCTAGCTAGCATTCAATTAGGAGACAAATATGTAAACATATAATGATAAAGGAAGCACATTTATATACAAGTTACTGTATGTGCAGTTTTAAGTACATTATATATTTTAAAATATTTAATCCTCCTTGGAAGCATAAGAGATAGGCAATATTATGGAATTTTTACTGAAGAAGAAACTTCAATTTAAGCATATAGAATTGTGTAGCTTCCCAAGTTTGTTTGGTTCCAGATTCTGTGTTCTTAACAACTATGCCATGTTGTCACTAACCATAACACAATTTGTTAAATAAGATATTGACGGACTTTTAAAAGTATTTTATGGCCTCAAAAAAGTGTAGAGTCAGTCAAACCTATTGGAGCAAGGTGCTTACTCAGAAAATGTGACCTTTGTTCTGACCCCTGGAAGATGGATAAGGTAGGGGCGAGATACAGGGGAAGAAAGGAGTGGAGGTTTTCCCAAGACTGAGGGAGAGAAAGGGGTTAGAGGTATTAGTTTTGTCAAATGAATGAATGTATCATGAGGCAGCTTACAAAAATATGAATTAATTTAGAAGTATTAGAACTAGCTAAGTCTTCTTAAAATGCAATATACCAGGTACAGTCTCAATATTTTAGAGTTAAGACCCTCACTGCCCCCATGTCCATGCTTTGTTTTTATTAAGGACACTTGTGTACATTTACTTTTTTAAAATTTATTTTGTGTTAGTTTTAGGTATACAGCAAAGTGATTCAGTTATACATATACTCATTCTTTTTCAGATTCTTTTCCCATACAGGTTATTACACAGCATTAGGTAGAGTTCCCTGTGATATACAGTAGGTCCTTGTTGATTATCTATTTTTCATATATATAGTAGTGTACATATGTTAATCCCAAACTCCTAATTTACCCCTTCCACTTTTCCCCTTTGGTAACCATAAGTTTGTTTTTGAAGTTGATGACCATATCACACAATTGATTTATACGAAAATTACTGTCAGTAGAAATCTCTAAGTCTTATTCATAAGTTTTCATTCAAAGACTTGTCTCCACGGCCATATTTTTAATACACTCCTACTTTTGGACCCAGCTGTAGTGTTTCTTCTTTGTTAGATTTGAGATAACATTTAAGTTTTTCAGGACCTTAAATATTTTACCAGTTCTTCATCCAAATATACTGGCTTCCAGTATAAAATTCCTATGGACGACTTCAGTGTTCGTAGCATTAATAAAACCATGATCATGTTTGGAGTTAGAGCTCTGTGGCTTACTACCAGAAACTTTCCTCCAGGAGAGCACCTCCACCTTTTTAAATGTGAGAGAATGGGGCCTCAACCAGTTGCTACACCGAACAATTGTACTAAAATTCTCCATGTGGGCTCTAATGAAATCACGAGAGATGATGATGTCATATAGAAAGATCATATCATGTACATTTCCCCTAGTTCCTGCCTAGCTTGTCTGTCATAGAAAGCAATAGAATTATTTTGAAATGAGTTTCATATGAATGTGATACAGACTCAGGCAATCTCACTATTTTCTTTCCTTACTGGTCCACTCATCTCTTTAATAAATCACCTTGTAACTTGGCCAGGTTTCACATTTGGTGCAATAATGTCTAATTTGTAGACTCCATGTTCAATCTTGCCTTAAGTTGGGAAAATATTTGCTTATCTCTCATCTTACTGCACTATTTTATTTTTACCAAATCTTCAAAGTTTACCGACGTTATTTAAGATATTTAAAAAAAAAAATCCTGACATGTACTTTGTGTGATCTTTGTGCAAAAATTAATCACTTCAAAGTAGGGTCCACTAGTTAGTAAATTTTCACTTATATTTGGAACCCAATGTCCTTATTCTATCATGTATAGTTCAAAAAGTATCTATTTTATGGAAATAAAATATATGTACTATAGAAGTTGAGGAGTTTTAATTTTCCCTTTGTCAGTTTGCAACACTGCCCCATTAGATCCAAACAAGTGCATTGCTGTTGTTTTTGTTTTTCATATTTTACATGCACTGAGGAAAACTTTAAAAAGGTGCATTTATTAATCTAATTATTATTATGAGTAAAGAAGGCACTACTTTTTAAAATCAATTACACCTATAGATAACTTTGAAATAGTTTTTTATCTCTTTTTTATTTTCCTGCCTCAGTGTTTCCCCAGTATTCTGCAATTCGTAATCTGAGTGAGTAAAGGTTAACTTTATTAGGTCATTTTAAAAATATTCTTAGAGGTAATATTTTTTATCAGTGTAAATTTTCTTTTATTCTTTTAAGAAAAACATATAATCTGTGGTGTTTGTCACCCAAGCACATAAAATAAATAGCTGCAAAGGAAATCATGTACTGCTTCATGTTTTACCAGCTGTTTTTCTTTACACGAAAATCAGATCACTTTTTTTGTTATTATTGTAATTTCAATAATCATTTCAATTAAAACTCAATCATGGCACCATGTTTCTGTAGTTAATTGTTCCAAGTGCTGAATTATAATAACGGATATTTATACATTTCATTTATGTTCCTTCTTTATTTATGTTTGAAAACATTGCCTAGACTCCTGAGTTTCCAGGGTAAAACTGAGCATAAGATGACATCTAAAGAGACAATTTCCTGAGTCTGTCTCTCAGAGAACGATCACAGTCTAGCATTACAATTTTATCTTTCCAGTTTCTATAGTCTGACCAGCATCAGTCTTGTGTTGGATGCTTCCCCATCACCAGCAAAAATGATTCTTATAACTCTCCGAAGGTAACATAAGTGGGAACTTGGGATCAGAAACGTCCATGCTTCAGTTTCAGAGATTAGCTCTGTAATAAATTCTGCTGACTGATGCATTGTCCAGTTTCTTGAAGTTATCTTTGACATAAGGAGAAAAAAAAGAACCTGCCTACAACCTGGCTTTCCTCAAGCAGCGTGTTCTGCATAGGTTCACTTACTTTCTCCTTTTTAACTTGAAAATAGAAGAGACAAACTAAGTGGCTGACAGGCTTGCTTTTCTAGGACTAGGGAAAGTTGGTGCGGTTTCAGAATAGTAAACTTCAGAAGCCATTTAAATCCATTGTATGTTTCTTCACTGGGTTTGTGGAGAATATGAAGCCCTTAATCTGAGGGCAGTCTACTAGATATAAATCCTCCGTTGGTGCAGGGGTTCTTTTCCTAGAAATAGATTGCATTGTTTGGTGACCTGACAAATTCTTCTGCATGTCATCCCACTAAGGAGCAAGTGCCTGTTGACTTCCATTATGACTGTCCACTCAATGTGCTTGTTACGGTCTTATCCAGGGAGAACCATCAAGAAAGACGAGCAAAAACACATTGTATTCAAGTGTGTCCCTAGGATGCTCAGTGCTGGTGTCTCAGCAAAAGCTTTTGTAGCAAACTGACAAACATTTTATTGCATTCAACTAGAGTCAGCCAAATAAAAGAGTTAGGCTTCTCTAGAGAATGTCATCATGTGAAAATTTTAAATTAAACTACATGACCCCTTTTAGACCAAAAGTTCCTCTTTCTATCGCCTTTAGCTTTCATAACTGTTCCTTTCTTTGTGCTCCCAGGGCTTCATCAAAACAGGAAGATTTGAAATGGGTGCTTTTCAATAACCACAAATGAATATGATTTTATGTCTGGGTACTATGCAAGGGAAAACTCATTTGAATCAGAAACTGCATGAGAGAGAATGTACAAAACATAATACAACATTGGCTTGTTATTTCTGATGCTATTGTTTCCATGCTACTTTTCCCTGAGAGTTTAGATTTTTGGAGATTTCCAAATTCTAATTGACTCCTAACATCTTCCTGAGGAGTAACAACGCACTTAAATGTGCAATTCCTTCACAATTAGAAAGCATCCGATCCATCAGCTGCTTTTGGTGTTTCCGTTGGTTTGTTTAATCATACACAAAGCAAATTAAATCTGTCCACATTTCACATCAGTCAAGCCATAATAAAGGTAGTCAAATATAACTCTAGTTGATTCAAAACATCCTTTCTTTAAAATTGTATAGATTTTCATTTAATCTGTACAGAGAGGCTCTGAAGTGAGGATTAGTATCTATATTTTAAAGAGAAGCCTCCTTAGAATCAGAGAATGGAAGCAGCTTACACAGGTTCTGATATAGAGGAAAGTCTGAGACAGAATTTGAATCCATGTCTTTTGGCCTTTAGAGGGCCTTTTCCCTCTATCACACTAGCTTGTGAGCATTTATAGTATCAACTAACCAGAGCAAGTTATCCTGTTCTCTTTGAGGTTGGAATGACGGAGGGTCTTGTATAATTCTTAATATATCTGCCAAGTGATCCTTGGAATAGCCATCCAATTTAGATAAACTCCTACACTTATTTACTACACTACTTTAAATGGGGGTGCTTGATGTTCTTAATGAGTGAGTGTGGGTGATTTTGTGTTGGAAGAAAGAGCTGAAGTCATTTCACATCAATTGTGAACATAGCCAATCAGGCCTGAAATCCTTGTTATCAAAAGCTATGTACCTTACAAATCATTTAAATGTAGTCCGGAGTAAGAAGAGATTAGAAGTTGTGTGTGTGTGTGTGTGTGTGTGTGTGTGTGTGTGTGTTTTCCTGGTACAAGCAAAGGGGGTAGGAAAGGCATTGCGGTTTCTATTCATCTTCACAAACATATGCTCACCTCCACGGGAAAGGTCTGTCTCATATAAACCCTCCGTGCCTTGAGTACTTTGGGGGAAGGCATTAAAGAGCATCCCTCAAGCTAAATCTCACGGCTATCACCAGACTATGGATCACTGATGAATGAGCCAGCAGTTGAATGTTTAGCAGGCTGTGACGACTTTGCACGGAAATAGGAAAATTTATTATCAGCCTGCCACATCAGTGCCTGCCCTGCCTGCTTTTCCTCTCGTTCCCTCCCGATGTCGACTCCCGCCCCAACTGACAGTCAAACCCCTTCTGGCCCCCCGTTTCCCCTCCCCCGCGGAGAACTGAGGGTCTAAACTGTCACGGAGTCCTGGCCGTCATTTTTCAAGAGCAGTGATACTAAAGATGAGGCCGCCGGTCCAGGGTTTTTGAATATTTTAACTATTTCATTAATGGTATTTTTTTCCCCACGACCTTGCTGTGAGGGGGCTAAAAGGTGTCCGTCCCGTTCTGTGTGCCGTGGAATTTCTGCAGCCCCCAAAGTATGTAAGATGGGGGCGGGGGGGGGAGGAGACAGAGGGAAAGGCAGCGGACGGACGGGAGAGCCGGGGAGGAGAGGAAGGAGGAGAGACAGAGAAGGAGAGCATCAGGCGGACTGGCGGTGCCAGCCAATCAGAGGCGCACTCGGGAGCTGCAGCAGCCGGAGCCGCGGAGCCGGGGCGCGCAGGACCGCGGAGCCAGCCCGGGGCTCTCCGAGGACCAGCGCAGCGGGCGCAAGCACCGGCAAAGTCCCCTCCGTGCTGCTCGTAAATTAAGTTCCTTTCCACCAATTAGGGCAAGTCAGCGAAGGTAAGGCTTCAATTCATGACACTTTACTATGGAGTGACATTAAGATTTTCGTGCAATGGGGCTGCTCACCCGGTTCTGAGTCAAAACAATATTTGGTGAAATCTTCCTCTCTGGGTTGGTTTCACAGGATCTGCTGCGAATGGGAAAGTTAGAGCTAATGCTTCGTGAGCCTTATCGCTTGTATACATTAAAAAAAAAAAATTTTTCTTATACAAGAATGTTGCCATAGAGCCTATGGAACGTGAGTATGATAACCCAGCTGGATCTCTGTTTATCTGTGGATGTACTGTTATCTGCCCTGCCCCTGAAGAAGTTGGAAGGATACTATGCAAGGCGCATTTGCATTGTAACGGCATGAAAATAAGCTGTCATTTATGTCTGTCTGTAAAAGTAAGGGAAAGCATTGTCAGAACGGAAACAGGGACGTTGAAATAGAAATTTCCATAGTGCTTTTTAATTATTGCCTTTCCAGTAATCTCTGAAATTACATGATCTGAGCACTGAAGCTGCAGCAGGGCAGGGCTCATTTTCTCTTTTCTCTTTCATTTATTTTTTTTTCCCCATGAAACGCTTCCATAAATGCTTATTAAAGCTTAAGATGAAACTTTTTCTTCTTTCAAAGGACACTATAAATGATGAATGAAAAGGAATTAGGTAGCCTCCTGTGCTCAGCAAAACACTTTATTAATATATACCCTTTTGTTTGTTAACTCTGATTCATTTTCTGACTTCTTTAACTGGACTTATTTGAGTTTGGAAATAACAATTATTTTGTCTTAATTTTCATGTCTTAAAAACAAGGTAAAATTATGCCTTATGCATGTGTGTGTGTGTGTGTGTGTGTGTGTATGTGTGGTGCGTACAGATGTGGAACTAGGAAAATCTGTCCTGTAACAGGTGAAAAATAAAATTGTATTACCTAATTATTAAAGTATTTCCTTATATCCATGCCTGCTGTATTTAAAGAACTTTCAGATTAATCAAGAAGAGTACATGCTCCTTACCGTTTCCTTGCTAAAAATGAAGATATACTAAAATGAAAATCTTAGCTAAAATTATTATGGTCTTGGGTTTGCTCAGGTGATGGCATCACTGCTTCGAGCTGAGAAAGATGGATCAGAGAAAGATTTTATTATGCAGTCCAAAACACAAAAAACAAAAAACCTACAGGCTCTGACTGTGTTTTGGAACCTTTATTTTCCACTCTGGGATCACCCACAGATTTTTCGAAGCAGGGGGCTTTCCTTATGCAGTAATTGTCTGCTTCTGTTTTAGTGGTCTTGTCTTATCAGAGAAAATATTTAATTCTAAACCAAGAGTTAGAGGTCCAGACTAGATCTCGTATGTATCTTGTTGGATGTGGGAGAAGGGAGACAGGATGTGATACTAGTAGAGAATTAGTTCTATAGTCTAACACTCTGGTCCAAGAACCAATCATCATTTGTTTCTTTCAAGCCTCCTGTTATATGTTATATTTCAGACTTCCTGATAATAAATTAACCTAGTGTAGATCAACCCATTTCTTCACTTAACAAGGAGTTCATTTAATGGGCCTTGTTAGAGGAGTATGCTATAAACCGTGGTGATGATGCTTTTTCACAGAGGTAGCTAACTTAAGGAGAAGAAAACATAAAATGATACCAATGGTCAAGTTTGATTTTCTATTTTGATAACAATGGGAGGTAGAAAATGAGGATTTGCTTTTTTAGATGCACCAGAAATGCCCACTTAAAGATAACCCAGTAGCAAAGGGGAATATAATAGTAGAATGAAGGTAAGTGACAGGAAACTCTAGCTGTAACTCTATCCAGTGAATGTTGAAAGTAATTAGCTATAGCAGTTGCAGGCATGGTTGATAGCCACCAGGGTTAGGTCAAAGTCTATACATAAAGCAAACTGGAAATTACTATTCCTTCTGATGTGCTATTTGGATGGATATAGTGGAAGCATGAGAATGAATGCGTCACTTAGTCCAAGTCTGTAAATTCTTTAGATGAAGGGTGCTATATATAGTAAGTATAAGATGCTTTTTTTTCATTTGACTTATATAAACATTATTATTATGATTTTTGTTGACTTTTCTGGTCTGTTAAATGCAAACCACATGTTCACAAGTTTGTGTGCCCCACTTCTCCTGTATTGACTGAATTATACCTTCTATATATGCAACCTGATCTCAAGTGCGTGTATCTGATGCAGTGTAGCTGGGCAAAAAGTGAGAGAAAGAGACTGAGAGATTTAAGTTAGAGTGTGTATAAGGTGTCCTTTTGCTTTTTTAAAACAAGTAGAGGACGTTCGACTCCCTAATTTGCTTAATTATATGCCTTCCTTGTTGCATTACACATGTCTATAGAACTATATTCTAGATCAGAGCTTCTTAACCTTGGTGCTATTGATATTTTGGGCTATATAATTCTAAGGTGGGAGGGTTTTCCTGTGTATTGTAGGCTGCCTAGCAGCATCTCTGCTTTCTACCCACTAGATACTAGTAGCAGCACCCCGAAATTGTGACAACCCAAAATATCTCAAGATGTTGTTAACTATTCCCTGGGGGACAAAACTGCCCTCCTCTTCCATTGGAACTGTCCATGTATAGTTCAGTTTGGGTGTTCTCCAAAGATCCCTCTTCTCGGGGCTTCCCTGGTGGCGCAGTGGTTGAGAGTCCGCCTGCCAATGCAGGGGACATGGGTTCGTGCCCCAGTCCGGGAAGATCCCACATGCCGTGGAGCGGCTGGGCCCGTGAGCCATGGCCACTGAGCCTGCGTGTCTGGAGCCTGTACTCTGCAACGGGAGAGGCCACAACAGTGAGAGGCCCATGGAAAAAAAAGATCCCTAATCTCTTGCTTTGAATGAATTTCAACTTGTAAGTGTTTCATTGGGTCCTAACAGAAAACTGTGGAAGAGCTTATCGGTATTATTTTTTTTTTTTTTCTGTGAACTGAGAATCTAGGATGTATTATCATATGCTAACATTTGTGGAAACAAGAGGAAATAAAAACTGTGAAAAGGAAAATGTAGATGTTGAGTCTGAAGGAACATTTAACTTGAATTTACTTTTTTTAGAAGAGCCTTTATTACAGATGGTAAATGAAAGATACTGATGCTCTGTACTCTACAATTGCTTTCAATATTTTGTGTATGTATGTGTTTGGTGTGTCAGGAGGGGGTATTCACTCTAGTAATTCCACGTGCTTGGAGGAGTTTATAATGTTCAAAGATCCAGAAGTAAAAGAAAGCATTTTGGTTTGAAAAGCATAGTTCTTAACTGGCGGTGTATATAGCACAATGGGAAAAAAAACAAAATGAAACAAAACACAACAAAACAAAACAAAAAAAGCAAGCGTAATGATTTGAAGACATGGCAGAACTTGGATCCTGGCATAGATTACTTGTGTCACATGTCATCTATATATAGGCCATTTTTCCTCATCTGCAAAAGGGGATAAGAATAGGCATGAGAACCAAATAATACAAGGTGTCAAAATGGGTTATAATTATAAAGATGTACATCAATGTTGGTAAATTATTATAGTTTCAATTTCTTCAGTGATGTATTTGTTGAGAATTGACTCAGCATGCTAAATCTTCCAGCTGTTCTAGAGTAGTTAAAAATCATCTGTAAGAAATGGCAGTATTAGCTCTTAAAATGTTTTTTTATGGATGAAATAGAACATCTTCATTTTGAAATATGTGATTTGTATTAGTCCTAATTTCCTCTCCTATTTCCATCCTTCCCCATATTATCCACATTTATAATTTGTTAAAAAAGTACAGAAATGTAAAACATAGAATGCACGTTGAAATTCACTCTTCGGCAATACCATTATTACCAGTTTGCTATATATTTTTAAGTGGTTTTTAAATGAATAGATTTATGTCTGCATGGAATTATGAAATTAATATAGATTTAAAGTTTAAAAAGTAGTTATATTGAGATGCATGCATTCATATAAGCGTATGTACACAAATATGTGTTTAGATAAAAGAAACACAATTTGATATAATACCCAGCTAATTTTAGAGCCTGTTCTCTTCCATGTGAGTATATAGAGAATTCATAAGTATTTAACGAGAACACCATTATGCACAGACCTGATATTTAAATCTAGTTAGTGTTAGGCATGTGCATGTATTTACAGCTCTTCTCGTCTCATTAGGTTAGGAGAATTTCAGAGTGGTTGATGCCCCTGCCATACTGAGAGTTAATACGATGTGACTATTGCATATTATTGCATAGATGTAGTATCATTCATTTGAATAATGCCCTATTAAATATTTTTTAAGTGAAGAATAAAGAGAAGGCCAACACAAATTAAATAATTTAGCATCACTATCACAGCTGATAGTGTTTTGACTTTTAAGTGCAGTACATGTTCCAAGAGCAGGTTGCCAGAGAAATAAGTGGACGGCTCGAAAATGTCAGAGCAGGTAGAAGAGGTCTCGTGTACCCTGACATGTCCAGGTGTTGCTTCTGTAGATACCAGAAAATATTCTGATATGTAAACTTCTACACTGCTCAGCTACATCAAGTTAGGAAACTTCTTGATAATGTGAGAATAAAATGAATAAAGTTTGATCGCTAAAAGTATTTGACTGAAATATTTGAAAAAGCAAATATTTCACTTACCTGAGCTCCTCAGGACTGTCTTATTCAATATTTTACTCATACTGCATGGAATATGATAGATGAATTGGCGTTAAAATGAATTTGGGTTTTGCAGATGCCTCCACTGAAAAGAGGAATTCAACTATCATTTCCATTTCGTTTTATGTATAGGTGATTGTAAGGGTCTTCTAACAGATATTTATTGTCATTATATTTAGGCCATTAGGGTCAGTATATGACTTATATGTAACTATGTACAATCCATGTGACTGGCAATTTCACTTGATCCAATTATTTTGAGTCAGTCTACTGATGCCAAAAGTATTTTAAATAAAAATATCTATCTAGGTTAAACTCACAGTTATCAATGGGATTTAAAAAAAGATAGGATGCCGTTTTAACCTATGGAATCATCATATTACAAATAACTTTTGAAACTAATGCTGGCAAACGTGATAAAACTCTTATTTATAGTTATTCCTTGTGGAAGTGAAAATTAATACAACAGTTTTGAAAAACAATTTGCAATTCATTGTCAGAAAAAGGAAAAGGCAGTTTCTCTTACATGAAACTCCTAGGAGTAAATCACTAGGAGATGAACCAAAGTATCCCAAAATTAAGAACTCTCTCAAGAAGTTAAAATTAATTTAAGAATTTGAATTAATCTAAATAATGATCTGTTTATGGAAATTCATATATTAGACTTGATACAAAATTTTATGTACATCCTGATTTTTAAAAAGATTTCAAGAGAAAATCAATATAGTTGCTATTGTGTAAAATGTGTATCCCTTGAATTTTTCTGTATTTTTTATATTATCTATATTTTAGAAATATGTATAATTAGAACCTTCCAGCTGCAATGTGTGATATAATTTAAATGAGCCATAAAAATATAAATAAAGACTATTTTTGTTTTATGCAGTTTTGCTGCTTTTTTGGAGAACCCGCTTATTGGTTGATTGATGCAGTCTAACTTAGCCATAGTTGAGAAAGCCTTGTGGTACTGATTGAAAAGTAAACCAGTTCTGAAAGACTATTCAGTAGGATTTTCAATCCGGATGATTGGAATTCTACTTTTTGAAGATTTGTCATATTTTTAAAACAAAAATAAAGCCAAATTAAATGTTAGATTCTATCTTTACTATATTAAATTCACTTGTGGAGATTGCATTCTCTTTGAGAAGAGAGATGTTAAACAAGGGAAATAAAATTTTATATTGCTTATAGAACATGATCATTGTTAAGGAGGGAGAGGAAAGTGGAATGGGAAATAAAAGTTTTGAAGAGATAGGTGGAGGTTTGATATTTTAGCTATAAATGGCTAGGAATCCCTCCCTTACTGAGAAGTTTACTTTGAATAAAGCCTTAGAAGAAGAAGTATGGATATGAATAATTTGATATTGATAAACCATATTCTAGCGAGGGTGAAAAGCAAGAAAAAATGTCCTGGGGCAGGAACCTGCCTGGCTGATTGGAAGAATAGCAAGAAAGCCAGTATAACTGGAGGGAAGTGACAGAAATGGAGCAGAGGAGGGGATACTATTAAGAGATAATGGAAACCAAATCACACATAGATCCTATAGATTAGTCTAAGTACCTTGGATTTTTCCTAGGAGATCTGGGGTTGCACTGAGCAGAGAAGTAACATGATCTGATATCGTTGTTACATTACATGGCAAAGTAGGATTAAGAGTGAAGGTGGAATTAAGGTCACTAATCAGATGTGTTTCAACAAGAAACTCTGGACGCCCTGCTGGAGTCAGACTACAAGGCAGCCAGGACAGAAACAGGCCCATTGCAGAGCTATTTCAGGCATTTGGAGGAGAGATATGGTGACTTGCAGAAGAGTGAAAGCAGTAGAGATTGAGAGGAGAAGTTGAATTCCATATTTACCTTGAAATTAAAACTGACAGGACTTGATATTGTATAAGACATAGGGATGGGGCAGGGGGGACAGTGAGGGTAAAGGGTAAATTTGGTTTTTGCTGTATCCTGAGCAACAAGGAGGCTGGAGTTGTCATCTCCTAAGATGGGAAAGAATTGGGCAGAACAGATTTTGGTGGGGGAAGGAGGGCAGGCAGGAGATAGGAAGAGCTGCGTTTAGTACATTTTTTAGATTGTAATGCCCGAGTGGGGATGACATGGAGTCATTTGAATACACAGGTGTGGAGTTCAGAGAAGAGCTAACTGCTCAGGTAGGAAATCAAGAGCCGCGACTCCATTGACTGTATTTAAAGTGAAGAGACTAAATGTGAATGAAAACACGAAAAACACACAGACCAGGACATTGAGCAACCCAACACCTATAGGTTGGGAAAATGAAGAAAATCCAACACAAGTATTTGAGAAACAGTAGCTGGAGAGGAAGGAAGAGAACCCCATGAGTAAGGATCTTGAAAGCCAGGGGAAGATGTACTTCAAGGAAGAGACTGTCTTGAAAAACGTTTTGAATTATTGAAATGTAAACTCCCAAACACACATAGACACATATCTAACATTTTCATTTGGGTAATTTCATTTTAGGTATAAAGAATTCATTTCCTTAATTTTTTTTTAAAAAATGTTCATCTTTGAAGGACCTTATTCATTATAGCTGTTTACTTTTTTCAAAGTTACTTATTTATAATAGTCATTTTAGATTTGATGTGAGCCTGATGTTAGAAACAACTGTAAAGTTTCTTGATGTCCTAAAAGCAAATACTGACACAAAATCACTGGTTTAATCATTTGTGGATTTTATTCATCAATATAGTCCTTGTCTCCTAATATTTCCATTAGCCTTACCTAAATTTTGATATTACAGTGACTGCCTTGCAGACCTGATAAATTTACAACATAAAATGTATCTCATTTACTGATAACTAAAAATTTTGCTTGTTGCCAACCCCAAATTATTCTAAATTACGATAGAAGAAGAATAGATATGAAGGGTGTCCTGTAGCCAAAAATTCCAATTAAGAAACTGTATTTTTTTACTTTGCCATCCTACTAGTGATTTATGTCCAGCCTTTGAAATGTGGGAAAAATATATTAGGAACCAAGATGTAAATCTACGGTTTCAGCAGCAAGTATGAGGTGACTATAATGTTGCAAAACTGATCTTTAAGCAAAAATGCAAGATGACTGTATTAGTGGATTATATCAGTGATGCTGACACCAATTAAAGTATTATTTCATACAACTATTCCAAGACACACACACACACGTGTGACTTTAGGATCACATTCTGTTTCTTAATCTAACTGATAGTTGTCTGTTTAGGTTAACTAGCACTTTATCAACTGAGCTCTACTTAAAATGTTTATGATCTCAAGTAAATTAAGTGATGTGACTTCTGAAACAGTTTTATAAGAGAAGTTACAATACTTTGAGCAGTTTAAATAATGCGTAAGTGCTGTGTGTGACTACACTGAAGGCTAATGTGATGGACAGAACAATGGTCCCCAAAGATGTCCCGGTCCTAATTCCTGGAATCTGTGGATATATTGTGACATGGCAAAGGAGGATGAAGTGTACAGATGGAATTAAGGTGGCTAATTAAATTAAGCTACCCTAAAATAGGGAGATGATCTTGAGTTATCAGGATCAGGTAGGCCCACTGTGATCTCAAGGGGATTTATAAAAGTCGAAGAAGTAGGCAGAGAGGAGGTCAGAATGACGGCATGTGAAAAGGACTCAATCTAATGTAGCTGGGTTGGAATGTGGAGAAAGAGGACCAAGTACCAAGTGCTTTGGGAAGCTTCTAGAAACTGGAAAAGGCAAGGATTCTCCCCTAGAGCCTCTGGAAAGGAATGTGGCCATGTTGACACCTTAATTTTATCTGGTTTGTGGCTTATCTCAGACTTCTGACTTACAGAACTGTAAGGTAATAACTTTGTGTTGTTGGAAGCCAATATGTTTGCGGTACTTTGTTATAGTGCCAATAGGAAATGAATGCAGCTAGCATGAGGAGGTATATTAAGTTCTGCCTTTTATAGATGACCCATCATGCAAATTTTCTGAGAATAAAAATATAGAATATTACTGAATATGTAATAATTATACCATTAGCCTGAGATTATTATATTGCTGATGAAATTAAATTGATCATTAAATTGATGAAGAACTCCTGATATCAGACCTGAAGGATATTTTCCAAAAGGAATGTAAAAGTTAAAATACTTCCTAATGAAAGAAAATAATGTATCCAACCTAATGTATACTTTCTTGTCCCCAGTAAGTGCATTGTGCTTCTATTTATATGAGTTTATTGGACTTCGGGTTCCTGTGTCCAAATATAGTTTAAAAAGTTTTGTATGTTCTATATTTTATGTATTTTTGCATTAATGTCAATGCAAACATTAATGCACAAAATATAGAATGTACAGCAAAATAAACAAATGACTCTCTCCCCTTTTTTGCTTTTGCAGTGTGGGAAATATTTATCAACTTTCCAGCAATTAAAAAAAAGGCAAAGTTAATTATGATTAGCTGAGAGGGTAAAATATATGACATGGTATAATTGACAAAGGTGGATTTTAAATGAGAAATAGAAACCTGTGTTCTTCCACTGATCTAGCCATTTTTTAAGTAAGTGACTGGGATGTTGCTTACCCTTCTCAGAACTATTATATAGGGAAAAAATGATTTTTCCTCCCAGTTTGAATGGCTCTTTCTTTTGTTTAAAGCATAACATTTATAAAAATATTTATAGAAAAACATTGAGCAAATTTTAAATATATAAAAAAACAAAGTAAAGCAAATCACCTAATAATATTTGGCTAATTACAATTTTATTTCAGTCTTTAAAATGTCCGTGCACATCGTTCACTCACACCTAGTTACAAAAGCCCTATTCAGCGCGTGGTTCTAAGAGTGGCCATGTGACCACTTTGGGCACAGGAGGCAAAGCAGGACAGGAGAACCCTGATGAGGATCGCATACCAGTCTGCCCTGATCTGGCCAGCTGATGATACTGGAGGCACTGGAACAAATTGTCCATCTGAGCTTCCATATGCTGGATCCCAGTGCCCTGATCTGCTCCCAAAGGCCCTGGCTGGGCCCCCAGAGGAAGGACCTATTCTAAGTCACATATCTGTCCCTGTCACATCATCAAGTGATATTTTCTTTTCCTTTTATGTGTTTTGTTTTTCTAACTTACTGTATTCATTCTATTAATTCCTTAAGTGGTAGGTACTCAGTGTAACCAGTCAAATGACAAAGATTTATAACCTCCATTTTGCTTTCTTCAATCCTTACTCAGATGAAATGTCCAAAAATTATAATTCTTTATCCATGTATACCTTCCTCTATACACCTATAAAATATACGCATTGACATACATATGTAAACATATATATGCGTATACAATAGATAAGTATATTGTGATATGTACACACAGATTTTTTCAACTTTTTTAAGAGAATATTATTTATTTTACTGTACAACACATTTTTACTTAATATTAGATCGTTAAAAGCTCTACAAATCAATCTATCAATTTATTGCTTCCTGGTCTTTATTGTTTATCTCTTCTCTTGTTTCAGCTCTGCTTTTTTCCCCTGCCCCATTGCGTCTCTTTTGTCAATCTTCAGTCTTGTTCCTCCTAATTTGTATTTGTTTCTGTATTAATTAACTCAGGCAATCATAACAAAATTCATGGACCGTGTAGCTTAAACAACAGGAATTTATTTCTCACAGTTTTAGAGGCTAGGAAGTCCAAGATCAAGGTACTAGCCAATTCAGTTCCCTGGTGAATGCTTGCTTTTCCCTTCCTGGCTTACAGACAGCCACTTTCTGGATGTATCCTCACTGTGCCAGGGAGGGAGGGAGGGAGGGAGAGAAAGGAAGAGAGCGCGTGCAAGCTCTCTCTGGTGTCTCTTCTTACAAGGGCCCTATTCCCATCATAAAGTCCCCACCCTCATGAGCTCAATTAAATCAAATTACCTTCCAAGGGCCCCGTCTCTAAATACTATCACATAAAGGGTTAGGACTTCAACATAAGAATTTTGGAGGTACATAATCCAGACCACGGCATCTCCTTCTTCGGTTTTCCTATTTTCAACTATTATTATTAATTATTATTATTAGATTTCTAAACATCCTATGTCTTCCCTCTGCCATTCTTGATTCTACCAGGTGTTGTAGTCTCCTCAGTCCCCTCCAGTTCTCAGTCACCTCTTTCTCCAAAGTCACCTTATGCGACTCCTAAGAATATTATAGCATCTGACTCCTGAATATTATAGCATCCTTTTTTCTGAAACCCTCCAATACTACAGACGTAGTCTACACTCCTTCCCTGAAATGTTTCTAATGACAGTACAGTCATCACCTGAGTTGGTCCTTCTTCAAGACAGTTTAAAGGTCATGAAGATTGCTTGACTGCTGTGCTCACTCTGTACTGTAAAGTGCTGAAACAACAAATTTTAGAATATAGAAATTATATGTATATATATATATATATACACACACACACAGAATAATATATATATATAATACGTAATATATAAAATATTATTGCAGAGAATGTTTTTCTGAACTCTTTTTTCTACAATAACATAGATTGCCAAAATCTGTGATATTTTACGTTGGCTGTGATATCCAAAGACCATTCTTCCTAGATTTATTGAATACATTATGTAAAGTAAAACTTAAAATCATTTGTTTCAGAGTTTTTAAACAGAATTTGGGCAAGTTTCATTAAGAAAAATTTACTTTGAGCCATCTAGTACTCACTTGGTAATAAAAGGAAAAACTTATGAAATGACAAGACTGAGTAGTACATGAATATCCCTGGTTTGAAATTGTCAAGGCATGAATCACCCTTTTAGATGAAATGCACTCACCGACTTCAAAGGCGGCTTGTGTGACTCTGGAGATATGTAACAGTTAGGAATAGCTGGTTTCTCTCAGAAAGCATCTCATTCCATTTCCAGACCAGTGCTAAGGAGGGTTTCATGTGTATGCAAAAAGGTATTTTTAACACAAATTTGGTATTAGAACCCTGGAAGTGCTGACTCTTCTGAGGGTAAAATTGTGGCTTTCAGAAAGAAGTAAACTAGGACACTCTGTCAGCATCCTGGAAATGATTTCCATTCTTTTGCTAAAGGAAATGCCAAACATTTAAAATGAAAAAACAACACATCAACTCAGTGAAAAGGCTAGATTGTTCTAATCAATAAACATTACAAGAATAGTTTATTCTTAGCTAATACATGTTTATGTCTCTAAATTATTCACAACAAAACATACTTTGTAAAAACTTTATTTTCTAAGACATGAAATATTTAAAATAACAATTGCTTCAAATCAGATTGTGTTTAATTGTTATTGATCTCTGTTCTATCTAAATACTCAACTCAGAGCCTGACCTTCAGATGTTTTTCATAGTACACATTTCTCCTGCAAATTCCGCAGTTTACCTTTCTACATATTAATTTTTCATCTAATACCAGTATTTTCTCTAATTTATTGGAGAAATTATTAGATAAGAATAAAAATTTTATAAAAGCACATTTTGACAAAATACATTTCAATGGCCAAAAAAATAAATTTAATGTAATTTTTATAGAGACTTGGTACAGTGAAATTTCAGAGAAATTATCTAATATATCCTTTGAACTCAGATTTTAACTATTGATGTATTTCAATTTACTGTATAATTTATCATTTATAACTTATTTATATGTGCATAGTTAGTCATGTTAACTGGAAGTCTTTTCTGGAAGCTCTGGAGGTTGGGCAGGTATTATTAACTTCATTTTGTATAACAGTAAACTGACATCATACAAGTTCACAGACTTGCCCACCAGAGCAGACTTTGTAGCAGCTGAATCAGAGTGGAGTATCCCCTGTCCTCTTCCATCTGTCATGCCTCTCTACCAACCAGCCTCCACACCCCCTTGACCCTGGATCTCAACTGATGGCCTTGCCTCACCTTGCACTTCTAAAATTTGTGAAATCAATGGGACAGTTCCTATCTCATGTCACCTCTACCAAATCTGTACATGAACTTGTATCTATATTTCAATCCCTTTTCTCTTCTGAAATTATAATGAAGGAACATCCTTGCTATTATCCACACCTTGTTCTCAGGGTTCCGTTCACAGACCCTCCCAATTCCTCCTCTTAATTGGCTACATCATCAAATTATTCCTTCCTAATGGATCAGTCCCATGCGTGTGTGCTCTGGTGACTCTCATCTTTTAAAAAACATCCCAGGACCCCACCACCCATTTACTCTGCTCAAATGCAACCTATTTCAGTCATCTCAGCAAATGATACCACCATTTACACAAATCAGAAAACTGAGAGAGATTCATTACACCTTTCGCATCCTTACTCTTCACATCACTCCCTAAAACAGATTTAAAATGTGTTTACTGCTTTCATCTCTGCTGGCACCACACTAGTTCACATCAGCACGATCTCTTCTACAGTGGTTTCCTCTGCTCTGTTTGCATCAGCAAATGTCCTTCTCAAATCATTTACCATATACCAGCCAGCAGAAACGTCTTAGAAATATAAATCAGTAGATGTTATTCTTTGCTTTCAAAACTTTTCAGTGAATTTTAGTTTTGTGTATAATAAAAGTCGAAGTTCTTGCCATGGCCTCTAAAATTCTACCTGATCATACCCAGCCTCTCTCTCCTGTTTGATCCTCACATCTACTCACCAAGCTATTCTTTCATGCGTTCCCTTCCTCAGAGATGCCACGCCTTCCTCAGAACCTTTGAACATGTTGTTATTCCTTTTGTCTGAAATGTCCTTCTCTCCCATTTTTCTATCACTACCTCTTTATCCTTCATGCTTAAATCTCATCCTATTAAAAACAATGCTTTCTTCCCTAAAGTAGGTCTCTATCCTACCAGCCTATTTTCTCATACTCTTCAAAGGCAATATTTATTAGTTTACTCATGTCTTTTTTTCTCATCTCCAACTAGACTGTAAACCCTACTTCAGTCAGAAGATTGTCTGCTCATTCACCTTTGGATCCTTAGTTTTTAAAATATTGCCTGGCACGTAGCCCAGAATATATACCAGAAAACATAAGACAAATATATTCACGGACTATAATTGAAACAAGTCAGGGTCTTAAAAAGTGTTTTAAAATTTTTAATTGAAGTATGACATACATAGATAATGTTGCACAAGCTGTAAGTGTACAGACAAATAACTACCAATAATTCAGCATACCCAGGTAACTACCACCCATATATAACAGAATATTACCTGCATTCCACAAGCCTTCCTTGTATACCTTCACAGTCCCTTCCTAACCCTCAGATGTAACATCTTTTTTTCTGACTTCTTAACAATATAGATTAATTTTTTTCTGTTGTATTTTATATAAATAGAATCATACAGTACTGTTCCATTGTGTTTGGCTTCTCAACATTACTTGTGGGAAAACCATCTATTTTTTGAGTGAATCAGTATTTTAGTCACTTTATTGCTGTAGAATATTCCGTTGTCTGAATAGACCACAAGTTATTCATTCTACTCTTCAAGGGCATTTGGGCTGTTTCCAGTTATTAACTATTACAAATAACAAAACAATGAATATCCTTGTATCTGGTTTCTGGAAAACATGTGTGTGCCCTATTATTGGGTATATACAGGGAAGAGAATGCTGTGCTATAGGATATGCATATGTTTATCACTAACAAATACAGCCAAATACTTTTCCAAAGTGGTTGTACTAATTTACACTCCCACATCATTGTATGAGAGTTACTCTTGTTAATCCTGTTAATTTTAGACATCCTGGCATACACATAGGGATATCTCATTGTGTTCTTCCTCAAAGTATATTTTTAATACTTAAAACTACAGTAAAATCAAAGTAATAATACAATTAATGTTTCTGCCCTACAACTGGATTCATCGTTTTTTGTTTTTGTTTTTGTTTTTGTTTTTGCCACATTTTCTATGTTGATAACTAGCCGTCTTTATTTTCCTGAATATTTGAAAATAATTTGTAGGCATTAGATGCAGACTTTTAATGATTGGAAATTGAAAGGGCTTCTGAATTTATAGATTTGGAAATTTTGACATTTCATGAACATTTTCTTGATTAACGGTTTTCCAAGTAGAATGGTAAGATGCAATACAAATACAATGCATTAAGCATATTTATTTCAGATCCTAGAGAAACAAATTATGCTTTGCAACTTGTGAGGATAATGGATAAATGAGAAAAACAAAGACCATGCTAAAAGTAAACAAGCTCATTCATTTTGTTCATCATCTTTAAAACATGAATCAGGCTTGAAATGCCATTTGTAGATAGTGCCACCATAGGGACAAAAGAGGAATAATACTTTTCTTTGTATCATCCCTTATTAATTAGTACAAAGATTGTTATTCACCAACAAAGCATGGTAGTTTGGACTCCAAGAAGCAAATGTTTGCATTTCTTTTTAACTTCAACACTTTTCTCCTGTTTGTAATACTATTGGAATAATGGGTACAACCAAATAATCGTTCCATGCTTTCCTATGAAGAAGCTCTGATAAGATTTTAAACTCTGCTTCCAACAAAACTTTTGCTAGGGATACTGGATATTTTTTTCCTTTCCCTGATTATGTTTAGGAATAATGTATATAATTCATCCCTATAAACCAGCCATGGAATAACTGAGAAACTACAAACCGTTTTTGTGAAATACTTGTTTAGTGGTTATGTTATATTAGGAAACTTTTTTTTTAAGATATTTACTTATGAACAAGTATTTTGGATATTTGTTGAGCTGTATATTCTGAATGTCAGAAATTTTACTTTATTTTTGTCTGATAGACTTGCATTTAATCAATAAATCAATAAAATACTTTGTTTTAATTTGATGAGTTATCTTAAAATCGTCATGTTAAAATAGGGAAGGCTTATGCTCTAACATTTAGAGAGGGATATGAGATCACCGCACAAACTTTAATAAGCAATTTCATTTTCCTGTAAAATAGAGTCCCTCCATTTTTAATATCCCTAACTCTTCATTATAAAGAGTTGTCTGCTTTATCTGTATGTATCAAGTTATCTTCACTGGAAATTCTAATTGGGCTGTTTTCACTATAATTTAAATTCTCAAAATGATCTTGTGTGGCAGTGCAAATAATCTGTTTAACATGCTAATATATACCTCAAGTGTAAACATGATTTACAAAGTGTAAGTAACTATTAAAAATTATTTTTCCTGCTAAGAATTTTCAAAAAATTTTACTATAAACTGTATGCCCATGAGCCTAGTGAGCTTAGTGTTTTAATTTTTGTTCAGTTAGATCTTTTAGAATTAGCTTCATTTTATCCACAAAACTACATAACATTTTAAAAGAGAAAATAATATTACTTATTCAAATGCTTGAGATAATGTTAGAGCATTTCCTGTACTATATGCCAATTTACTTCATTATTTATATTTTAAAATTTGGATTTTCTTCTCATTTGTGATATTAAATGAATGTGGTTGTGCAAAAGTATAAACTGCTTAACCTATCTTGGTACAGAAGGACATCTGATTTTACTGATAAATTTAATTTCAAATTTCCAAGTGCATATTTATTATTAATTCATTCTAAATATAAAGACTGCTGGACTATGGCAATATCAATAACTTGTAGGAAAAATACTTTTTCACTTTTGTGGTTTTTTTGCTACTTATTTATAATATATAATATTATTTGTTCATTGATTTGCTTTTTCCTGTCTATCTCATTTTGAGTCCCTTGTACTCTTGCCACTTTGGATCTGTAGGATCTTGGATCCCCCAGTGCTCTTTTATCGACCATTTGCTTCTCTCTGTATACTCTCACTTCTTTGTTCAGCTCATTAACTTTCATGGTTATCACTCATGTAATTTTATGTCTCCATGTATCTAGCTCTGTCCTTTAACCTCTGATCTGATCTTTTACGTCCAGCAATGAACAGATCTTCTTCCCCAGATGATGCTGGTCTTTCTCTCAAACTCATTAGGTATATAACACTCTTAGATTTTTAAATACTTACATTACTCTAAAAGGGTATTAATTTATAAACTATTTAGGATACCTCTTTTGTGATCTAGGAGTTTTGATTTGTTTTTATAACTTAAATATAAATGATATGTGCTCTACCTTCTTTTATTTTTCTGTGACCAACAGGATGTAGTATAAAGAGTATGAGATTTAGAATTAGGTAGATATTATTTTGAAGTTTGATTACATTAATATTTGTATCACCACAGGCACATTGTTTAATTTTCTATTTATAAAATATGCGCCACACTAACTGAAAGGATTAAAATGTTATGTTTCCTGCACACAGCACAGGGTCGAGCATAGTGAAGGGACTCAGTGAAACGTGGGTCTTCATCATTTTTATTCCATCAATTTAATCTTTCAATTTTTCTATGTATAACATTGGCAGCTCTGTGATTTCTTTAAAGTGAGAAGTCTGAAATAACCGTTGAATACTTCTCTGATTTGTTTCCAATGTTATCATTTTTGTCATTAATGTATCTTGAGATAATCAAATTTTTTATATTTCAATGACTATCACTGGTCAGTATCCTTAATCTCTCCTATTTGGTTTTTATGATAGCTTTTGTAACAATTTGTTCTCCTTTTCTTTTATTATTATTGTTTTTTCTTACATTTTTTTTTTCTTTAACAACCAAATGTTCTACAAACTGCCTGAGGGCAAACATCACATTATTCATTTCTCTTGTATGTCTCCCTGGTCTGGTCTTGAGTATGTTATGTGGTTGATATACATTTTTATTGGTTGGTTTGGAATTTGTAAATCCAATTCCATTTTGACATTTAGGTCTGATGCACACTCAATATAATTATACTTTTATGTTACCTAGGTATATTTTATTTCAAAATCAACTCTCTCAAAAATGTGAGAATATTTTGAAATTACTTTAGCTCACCAGAACTACTAATTAAATGCATTGCCTACATTTATTTTATTATTGATTATATGTGAATAAGTATGCATACAGCTCTTGAAAATAATAACTTGCAGTTTGCTGATGAAAAGGGAAGTTTATCCAAAAAAGCCAGCCCTTTTTTGAACTCATTTTGATGAGTGAAATATTCAATAGCTAGAATCTCTTTATTAAAAAAAAAAACAGTTGCTTTTCCTATTTAATAATGTAGCAATTTTGCTATTTTTTTTAGATTATTATAGATTTGCTAAGTATTTTATTTTCTTCAGGAATAGTATAGAGAAAATAATAAATCTATATTATCCAATTAGAATATAAAATTATGTGTATAGCTAATATAATATTAAAATGTGATAAACTTTTCCCTTTCTCATCCAGATTTATGAGCTGTTAATCTTCTTTCAAGCTTCCATATTTTTAGTGATTAAAGATTAGAAGAGCAACCAATATTTGCAAAATTATGACATATGTTTTTCTCTGAGCAAGAGCATTATTGGATATAGTATTTATGTCTCATCATAAGTAAATTAAATAATCTGAACAGAACAGCTGTCCAGAAATATGTATATAGTCTGTTTTAATGACCAGTCACCTCCACTTACATGCCCAGTTTCAAAAGTGATGTTTTCATTGTCTTTCTTTTAAGATGTAAGTCAAATTAGAACATATAGTAGTTCAGTAACAAAATAAAATTAATTTATTTTCCTTCCTGAAACACATTGCTTTTTTTATGATAGCCACTTACCATCTCTTCAGTATTTACTATAGGTTGTTGTCATTGTACAACAAGGAAACAAAATCCCATGTTCCATAGTACTGTGTGCACACCTTCTCTGTTGTGTAAGTGTCATGGAGATGGATTTAGCTATTTATTGACATGGTGGGACAATTCATTAGGAAATTCTGTTCTCTGTCTAGTAACATTCTCTTCCCCACAGCCACACTTGTGGTTGGAAGCACACTTCCCTCTTTCTAATCCTTTGTTCTTTTCTTCCTCTCTTCTTAAACTTAACCACATGGGGAACTACAGCCTCCAGAACAGTGCAACTGGTGATAACCTGTACAGTTTTTTACTACCCTTCACTAATCAGCACAGTGAAAAAAAAATATAAAAATTCAGTCCCATAATTCTAGCTCACCAATTCAACTTCAGTAGACCCTTTGCTAATATATAATACTGTTTATTTATCTCATTAAAATTATTTTGATGGTATTCATCTGTATTATGAGAATTTGCTATGAGATTTTTAAAATATACTAAAATCAGAAACAGTTCGTCTAAATGCAACAAACCATCTAAATAAATTGTGTATATAGCAGGGTTCAAATTTTGAGTTTCTCAAATGTTCTGTAGAAATTAGCCAGTAAAGCTATCTTGTCTTGGGTGGATTGTTGCTGTTGTTTGTATTGGAAGGTTTTCATTACTGATCAGATCTCTTTACTCCTTATTGGTCAGTTCAGGTTTTCTTCCAGATTCAGTTTTAAAAGGTTTTATTTCTGGGAATTCAAACACTTCTACCTTGTCCCATTGGTTGATATACAGTTGTTCATAGTAGTCTCTTATGATCCTATATGTTTCTGTAGAATCAGTTGTAATGTCTGCTGTTTCATTTCTAATTTTATTTGAGGCTTCTCTTTTATTTTTCTTAGTTGAGTTAAAAGTTTGTCAATTTTATTTTTTCAGAAAAAATAATTTCGTTGATCCTTTCTATTGTTATTGTTATCTAGTCTCTATTGCATTCATTTCTGCTCTGATCTTTATTATTTCCTTCCTTCTGCTAATGTTAGGCTTAATTTGTTCTGTTTTTTTAGTTTCTTGAGGTGTAAAGTTGATTATTTGAGATATAATTTCTTAATAGTTTCTCTTGCTTGTCAGAATTGTGGAGAAAATCTGTTGTGTCGGTCCACCTTATATTCCCACATAGAAGATAGATATTGTTAAACTTGTTCACTTACATTGAGATAGGACTTGTTTTAAATTTATTTATTTTAAATTTTATTTTATTTTAAATTTTTATTTAAAATAAAATTTATTTATTTTAAATTTATTTATTTTAAATTTTCAGAGGATTGAAGTTTCAAATTTTATAGAATAGTTTATACCATTAAGTTATGCTTGCCTTGTTCACTTTTATTTAACTTTATGTCAAGTAATGCAGTTTTATTTTTTTAATGTAGGTTTAGAAGAATGAATAAAGTACAAAATGCCCTATCATCCCACCACTCAAAGATAATCTCTGTAAACACTGTGAATATTCTTCAAAGCGTGTATAAGTAGAGTCACTTTATTATGTTACATATTGCACATACACGTGTTTTAAGCACTTTGGCACAAAAAAATACATTACTGGATGTTCTAATAACCTTAAATATTTCAAAATAATATAATTTAATGCCTTTATCTATTTCACGGTTGTATCAAAATGCATTTATCCAAGCTATTACATTTGGGTCTTTAGTTTATTGCTACTGCCAACATTATTTTGGTCATTTTTGTTCATCCCTTTTTGCATTTCAGGTTATTTCCCTAGCTTAGTTCCCATAATGGAGTTACCTGAAACCCATCAACATTTTTTAGGATCTGTATATACAGTTCCATATTATACTTCATACAATTTTTTTCAAGTTAATTTCAACTTGCCTGCATGACTAAATAATTGTGTGTACTGTCATTAACTACTGAGCTGGCTGAATACATTTTATAACACAACATATGGAAATAGTCTTGATATGTCCTCTTTTGATATTCTGTAATGTTCCAGCTCTAAAAAGTTTTAGGGCTTCCCTGGTGCCGCAGTGCTTGAGAGTCCGCCTGCCTATGCAGGGGACACGGGTTCGTGCCCCGGTCCGGGAAGATCCCACATGCCATGGAGCAGCTGGGCCTGTGAGCCATGGCCGTGGAGCCTGTGCTTCACAACGGGAGAGGCCACAGCAGTGAGAGGCCTGCGTACCGCGGAAAAAAAAAAAATTTAGTCAAAGATAGACCTCATAATCATTTAAAAAATCTGACAATTACTTTTTGTCTTTGTCTTTCACACTAACTGCATCTTTGTTTTATATCTTAAAGTGAAAAGATAGATTGAAATGAAAACCACTTGATAATTTTTACTCTTCTAATTTTTTTTTCAAAAATGCATAAAATAACATATGAAAATATGTTGTAGAAGTGCAAGAAGCAAGCTGGTTTGTTAAAAACTTCACAAATACAAATAAACTCATGGTTTTATGTGAGGAATTATCTAACCTAAATGAATGAACAGGAATGTAGGGATTGACCTGTCCACAAGAATTGTTTTTACTAAGGCTTGTTGTTAATGTTTCTGTTTTTTTTTTTCCTTTTATATCTCTTCATAGCAGTAATCTGGATCAAGTTTAAACTTAAGATCAAAAATAAATGGTAAAAATCTAAAATCCAAGGAAATACAACGTGTCCCTTTGTCATTACATAGCGAGTCACAAAAGGGAGAGGATAAAAAGCTCAGCAGTTTCCCTGGTGGCGCAGTGGTTGAGAGTCCGCCTACCGATGCAGGACACACGGGTTCGTGCCCCGGTCCGGGAAGATCCCACATGCCGCAGAGCGGCTGGGCCCGTGAGCCATAGCTGCTGAGCCTGCGCGTCTGGGGCCTGCGCTCCACAATGGGAGAGGCCACAACAGTGAGAGGCCTGCGTACCACAAAAAAAAAAAAAAAAGAAAAAAAAAGCTCAATAATATCTTTCTTTGGCAAATTAGATGAGAAGTCATATTTTGAATGGATCGTGTATAATGAATACTTTAAATAGTATTCTCTGAGACTTACTTAAACATTACATGGAATTGCCTTAAGATTTTCTGGAAAATGTATGATAATACCATCTAACTTGGAGCTTGATACCAACCAGACCTAAATATGTCAAATAATCTTAAAGGAAATTAATTTTATGTTTTTTTTTTTACTTATTCTAACGTATGGATTTATCACTTTCTAAATTTACCATTTACTAATTATGGATAATTTATACATTAAATATGGATTTATCACTGGATTCATATGACATCTTTTCAAATTAATTTATTAAATGTTTGTAAATAGTAAATGTGACTTGAAAATATGTTTCTATCTTTAAAACTAGAATCTGATGCTAATGTGTAAGACTAGAGAGACAAATGAAGGCAATAGAATACTCTGTAAATAAATAATTTTACACATAAACATTTATCATACAATTAAGGAGACTTCACACTCAAGGTTAGAGAAGATCCTATAATTATGGCAACATTGGAGAAATCTGTTAAAATCTTACCTCTTCAAACAAAATAATAATGCAGTAGGAATCAATTATAAAAGGATAGATCATAGAAAACCAGAAGGAATTATAATGGAATATTTATAATGCCTATGGAAGGGAGGTTAATATAAACTTGAAATTTTTAGGAAAAAGTACTGCTGAGAATAAATGCTTATATTTGAAAGACTATAAACTTAACATCCTACAGAATTTTAAAAAATAAATGAGGCTAACAAAATATTTACTACAATCTTGATGAAGGAGTAACAATTTTATTATGCTATAATTAAAAAAAATTGGAAAACCTCATGACTTGTAATCATTATTATAAAATAACATTTTTATATAAGTAATGTGTAGAAATATTAAATGAATCAAAAAAGACAGTAGAAAACAAAGCAAAGAACGTAATTACAAAGAATGTAATCACTACAAATTCTAGCCTTACACATAATTAATGGTATTAAAATTATGCCAAGATGAGATATCATTTCTTCAAGTTTAACTTTGAAACAAAGTTCAGCTCTAGTCACATTGTGTTGAAGTGGCCACCCTCTTATAATGATAATCTATGTTGGTTTTCACCATTTAGAAGGCAATTTCACAACTGATTTATTAAAAGTGATACAATGTATATATCCTTCTGTTCACCCTCTCCACTTCTGGAAATCCATCTCCAAGAAACTGCCCTAAATATGGAAAATATGTTTAAGGCCCCTGTAGTTATAGTAACTAAACAATGAAAATAATCTAAATGTTTAACAAAATTTAATATTGTTTAAATAAATGTTAGATAAAATGTTATGTTCACAATTTAAAATTGGGTTTTCTTAGATTAACAAATGGAAAACTTAGCAAGTAGGAAAATAAATATTTGCAAATTTTAAATAGAGTATAATTACAACTATATTTATAACATTTCTATAGGAAAATACCTATTTTCATATTGATATCTTTTATTAACATTTTAAAATTTTCTATTACTAAATATACAAGAGAAAATTTAAGTAAAGAGAATATTGTTTAAATTACATGTTACACACACCCATATACAATTACACACAAATACATAAACACTCAAATACACAGTGGAAAAAATGTGAATATTAGTCCCAAGAGTGATTTCCTACTCTATGGCTTCTCTTTCTTCCCTTCTTTAATCCACTTTTACATTCTTTTTTTCATCCTTCATTCACTTTCCCTTCCTTCTTCCTGTTTTGCCTTCTCTTTTTCACTCCATTTTACCCATGCATTTCTTTTTCTTCTGAATAACAACTATTGTAGAAATATCAATAGTATAGTAAGAACAACAACAGCAGCAAAACAATTGAGACATTGTTGAGTTAAACAAGGGGAAATTATTTAGTGGTACAGGAGGAGTTCATGGTAGAATTGTCAACAGTGTTATTCAAGGGTACCTTTGCAAATGACCCAAAAAGTGATGCCACATCATACTGTTTTAGAAATTTAACCATTCCCCATAAAATAAAACAACAGAGTATGGTATAATATAGAACATCACATGTGAGTTTATGTCTCATTTGTTACTCACAGCTTCCCCACATTGGCTCAAATAAACTCCATTTAGAGTTGAAAGGATGATTGTCTGTTACGTGGGGATCTCGAGGATTCTATTAACAGACTCTTAGTATGTTATAGGGACTACTTTACATGTATTTTTCTTCTTTTACATTTTGACATTTTTAAAGTATTTATTTAGCCAATATTCCTTGGCTCCTATCAAGTTTCTGGCATGTGCCTGGCACAAAAGGCATATGGGTAAGACTAGAAAGACCTAACCCCTCTCCCTAGATACCTTACAGTCCAGCTTTGAAGCTTAACCATAACAGGTCATGCATGAGTCATAGGTGTAACTACCTAGGGTCTTTATTGAATAGCCCAACATGGTTCCAGGTCACTTGTTGAGGGTATGTGTTCTACTTTGGTCATTTAGGGATTTAGGGTACCCAGAGCTCTGCCCCAGTCAACATAAGGCTTCATTCGTCTTGGATGTCACTATCTAGTCACCTGAAAATAAATAGGATTAAATATCCCAAATGGAAAATTCAGTGGGCTGGCCAAGCATCATATGACCATTCCTAAATGCAAAGGAAGCTGACAAAAGTAGTTTAGTTGTAAGCCCAGAAAAAAGAGAGCGAGACTTATTTCAAAAAGACTTTTTCATGAGGACCTATATATCTACTATACTTTCTAAAAATGGACTCATCAATGATACAGATATTTAAGCATCATAATCATTGATAAAGATTGTCCCACTTTCAGTTATCCACAGATCACATTTTAATAGACAATATCTCCTTAATAAAAATAAAGATTGTATTTTCTCAGACAAATCATTTAACTTTGAAAATAAGTAACCCTCTATTTACATCACCTCACATTTATAACAGATGATGGAAGAAAGGAAAAAATAATATACATACAATCCTTCTCAGATGCACAAAGTCATACCAATGTCACCTCTTAAATAAATTACAGGCATGATTTTACCTAAAGATCAAATACTGGAGTATTGGAATTTTATTGACAATTTATTTTTGTGAATAGCCAATCTTTGATATCTACATAATAAAGGATAACTAAAACAACTCCATATATCTAAATAGAAACACTTAGCTCTTAGCTGGCTGCAATGGACATCTTAATTTAAAACTTATGTAAGGGTATGCAAAGATTAGAGATTTTTAAATAAACCATTATATGTACTAACACATATGTAGATAACACATATAACTAATACATTGTTCCCCACTTATTAAAATATTTTCATATATACATGTTTCACATATACATTCCATGTTTCATATATTTCACATTTCATATATTTTGTATGTGTCATGTGTGTGTTTTGTATATATGTGTGTTTCACATATATGTATTTCCAGAGGTCTGAATCACTAGGAAAGTACAAAACTAATTTTCAATGATTCTCTTGTCCATCTTCATCAAATTAAATTCATATTCCTCAGTGCTGATATCTCCTTAAAATGGTCAATGAAAAGGGTCAGAAGATATTCAATTTATATAGCATGAAAAACATAAAAAGAGACTTTTCAACACTTTGCTAAACTGAGGAACAGATTTTATTTTTCCCCAGACACTTACTAGGGCAGAAATAGAACTTAACTAAAAGAGGTAATATAACTATCTATAGATATGCATATGAAGACATGTAAAATTCACTTTACAAATGAGTCAGATTTTTATCCACCTTTACTCCTTGAGATTTTACTAACGTATTCTTAGTTCATAGTTTTCTGCTCTTGAGATTCTTATATGAATTATGTATGACAACTCAAAACAAGAAGAGTTGAAGTGTGAAAATCTCTGAGAAAGATTAACATCCATGAATAGTCTAAGGATAAAGCTGCATATTATTCTCTACTCTACCTCAATATTTATCATATTTGTTACAGTTAGGAAACTCTATGATGTTTAATGACAAACATGCTTCACTTCCAAATATAGCAGATATATGGGAAAATGCCCTGATATCTTGTTGGTCCTGAGCTCTGTTGCACTGGAAATGAAATACAAGGGCTCTAGAAACTGCTATCAGGAAGTTTCAAAAAAGTGACTGTAAGCTACCTGAGACTAGGGATTAGGTCTTAAATCCTACCCTTGTGTCCTTAATGACGAGCACATGCCAGGAACTTGGTAGGCACCAGGCAATACTGGCTGAGTGAATTCATAAAAAGACAAAAATGTGGAAGAAATAGGACATGTAAAATAGCCCTTATAACATATTGAGAACCTGGTAGGATGACCCTAGGAATCCCCAGGTAAATGACACTCATTCTCTCAACTCTAAAATGGAGTTTACTTTAGCCAGTTTGTGTAAATTTGGGGCAACTGAGAATAATGTACATGATATAAACTCATGTGTGATGTTCTGTATTATACCATATTCTCTTGTTATATTTTATGAAGAATGTTTAAATTTACAAAACAGTATGATGTGGCATCACTTTGTCAGGTCATTTACAATGGTACCCTTGAGGAATATCGCTAACCATTCTGCTATGTGTCCTGACTGCCATGACCTCCTCTTGTACTATTAAATAATTTATCTTTGTTTGATTAACTCAACAATATCTGCATCTAGTCTTTCTGTTATTCTGAAGCTACTGTTGACAGTTGTTTAATACATTGGTTATGCAGAAGAAAAAGAAACATTATATACACATATTTTTCCTCCTTATAATCACAAATATTCTACCATAAGGAAGTATAAAATATACCTATACTAAAACTAAACATTAGACAGTAATTATTCCTCATTCCTATTATAAAAGAATTGGTTAGACACATTGTTAACTATTTGATAAGGAGTTTCAAGGGAGAATAATTTAATACCAAGTGATTTCTTAGTATCTATAATTTGAAATCCAACCAGTACTGAATATAAACGGTCACTAAATATTGCAGGACACTTTTCTGAAGGTCCT
Source organism: Aethalodelphis obliquidens (assembly GCF_003676395.1). NCBI lineage: Eukaryota > Metazoa > Chordata > Mammalia > Artiodactyla > Delphinidae > Aethalodelphis > Aethalodelphis obliquidens. The sequence goes on along the minus strand of NW_020837973.1, from coordinate 16,590,126 downwards.
GTGCAGAAATTTATAGGGAGGCTTACCATCGTATTAAACAATAAGTTTGCTACTAATAAATATAGTTAACACTAACTGCTGATGATTAAAAATTATTATGCCTGGCATTTCTAGCCCAAGAAATGTAATTGAAGTGTTACCTTTAGAACTCCCTGCTACAAGTAAATCATTATTTAGACAGCGGGCAGATCAAAAAGATTGAAATTGAGCATATGTTTTTATCATTATGTAAATACATTTTATTAGTAAGTATGGAAAGAGTTAGCTAAACTTCATTTCAATTTGGTATCTAAATTATACATAGGATTGGCTTTCAGCTGAAGAAAGAAAACCTATATTTCCAAGAGTATCTTTTGATATTTTGATACTTTTCCCTTAACTTAAGTAAAACTTAGTTTATAAAAGTTTATTTTTCCTTACAAGTATGCCTCAGCCATATAAATAAAGATATTATATAACCAATTTTCAACTAATTATGATGGAATAGCATGCTGCTTGAGGTATGTATTTTTTAATCATAAAAATGCCCCTTAATATGTTCAGAATTTGATATTTTGAGAAAAAATAAATCAGTATACCCATGCTTGGATATCTGAAACTTTATATGATTTTTGTAATGAAATGTTTCATAAAAAATATATATAGTTACCACTGGCATATTATTTTTTGTAGAGTGTTATCCTGGTCAGCAAGTTTATCTACTAGATGAATAGATCCATGACCCTGTGTGTACACTATTATGCCATGCAGCTACTCATCAGAGACTTGTAGCCATTTGTGGCTTTCCTGTTCATTCTTAAATTTTCTCTCATTTTACTCTTAACTTTTTCAACTTTGGTTCTACCATCTATATTTCCATTAAAGTTTTTAGCAACTGGTAATACTCACTATACATAATAAAATATGTGTACTGCTTCTTTGGTTTTCAGGCTCACCTGGCCACTCTGTCATATTTAAAGTTAAGAGCCAGACTTCTCTCTTTACATCCTCTTAGGAATTTTTAAAATCAGTATAAAATTAACACAAGCACAGATTACAATTAATTCCCTGCACAGAGGTGGATAAAATTTAAATTATCTCACCACCTTAACCAGATGATGAAATTGTTAAAATTATTGATAGAGGTTTTTTGTTTGTTTGTTTGTTTGTTTGTTTGTTTTGCGGTATGCGGACCTCTCACTGTTGTGGCCTCTCCCGTAGTGGAGCACAGGCTCCGGACGCGCAGGCTCAGCGGCCACGGCTCACGGGTCCAGCCACTCCGCGGCATGTGGGATCTTCCCGGACCGGGGCAGGAACCCGGATCCCCTGCATCGGCAGGTGGACTCTCAACCACTGCACCACCAGGGAAGCCCAGCATTCTTTTTGAATTTTGTTCTTTTGTTGGTTATTTCCATGATGCTCCAGTCAGTTTCAGTACCTCCATTTCTTGCATCTTGACACTGTCATGACATAATGAGCCCTTCGGCTCACTGTCCCCCTAAACTTCACTTGTCTGCATTTTACAGTAATATCTTTAATTTCCCAAAACTCCTTTTTCTGAGATTACTACTTTTCCTAATAGATGCTTCTTGTTTTGTTGATATAGTTTTCAAATGTGTGTGTGTATTTGAAAAAATAAGAAAATTTGAAAAAATATATATGTATTTAGAATATCTATATTCTATCTATATTCTGCTTTCCAGAAATCTATTCAGATTGATCATCTTGATCTCTTCTTTCTGCTATGTGTTTTCTTTAAATGAGTGTGTTTTTTTTTTTTATTGTTCCAACATATTTATGAATTAAGGACACGTTTAGTATAAAACTCTGTAGAGTTTTATCTACAGTTGTGCTGGTCTGTCTTCCAAATATGACAGCCCAATTTGGCATATTTTTATTGTACCCAGTAAAAACTTCATCTCCCAAATATGGATCAACATGTCTAGCTTTTCTCTCAATTTTCATATCAAATATACAATTATAGGACTGAAATCTTAATTGCTGCTTCTCTTCACAGCACTAATGCATATACCTGTGAAACTAAACAAACAAAATAATCAGTTTAATTCTGTTAACAGCTTCTTCACCTCTTACTTTTCTAAAATTTATTATATTAGCAACATAGTCACTAATAAGTAATAGTTATTTGTAAAGCAATATGTATTGTTCCTATGTATCTATTCAGAATCATAAATGATCCAAATGCTAGCTTTCATTGACATTTTTAGTGTGTCTACTAAGTGCAGATAACGTAATAAGGCCTGAAATGAATGCAAAGATATGGTAGTCAAATTCTATGAATTCATTGATTATAGTCTTCTAAAAATAGATACTTCAAAGTAATAGCTATGATTTCAATAGTTTTTTATTTTAAAATCCTCTTCAACTTTTTCTTTGTTTAAAAGATTTCACTTTTCCTAAGAAAAATTAAAACTCCAGTAACTATATTGATTATGTTTTCCATTTAACTCCCCACTCCACTCACCCTCCCCCAAATACACATAACATACAGACAAAAATCAAAGCAAACCTTCCCATATTTTGACTAGACTCTAATGCTCCAATTCTGCTTTGGTGGCAAGACAAAAAGCTGTGTCAGGATGACATAAAGCAACATAGTGATTTTCTGTGCTGTTTTCTAGTCTGCAAAATAATCTACACCATTAAATCTACTTCAGGAAACAAGTTATATATCACTATGTCAAGGCTAAGGATGAACAGCAAAGTGGATCCATTTTTCTGGCAGAGAAGAATATGTGAGGTATTCATTAGTGACAATGTTGTCTGTAATTGTTTTTAAGCTCTAATCATTTGACTTTTTAATTTAAGTTGAAATTTTCTGCCTACCAATAAGGCCTATCAATGAACCATAATAAAAATTTACAAGTATAATTAACAAACCAGAGAAATTCCAGGATTACTACTATCCATTGTGTTGAGCCAAAGTAATAGCAAGATTACAAATAGTACTCCAGTTAATTAATTAATTAATGGTTCTTTCCTTACTTGGGTATTAATCCCATTTATTCTTTGCTCTTAACATACTCAATATTCTGTACATAGACTTCCTGTATTTTTGTTATATTTGACTATACTTCTATAAGTTATAGGACATTCATGAATGTTTTTAATCATAGATATTCTAGGAGCTTAGAATACAGCTGAGATTTTATGTTCTTTTAAAGTAATCTGTGAGCACTGTGTATACCTTTCTGACTTGGAATCCAGCAACAGATATTTTGAGCACAGCAACTTAATGTCAAAGTCTTTCCTAGAAGATGACTCTTTAGAAATATTACCCAAGTAATTGCTTTCCTTAGTAACCTAGGTAAATATGTGTTTGCCAATATTATTTCCCTGTCAGATAAGTGAAAATGGAAAAATAGACACTTGTGACTCTATTCAGATGGTGAAATTTCTGTTGATATATTTTCTGTTTTAGAGCTTCTAGTTTCAAGCAACTGAACAACCTTATAATTAACTTTCAATGTTGTGACAGATCTTCATTTCTCTATGTCAGAATTCCCCCCCCCCCCCCCATATTCCTCCCATATAGGCAAACCTATTAATGGGCTGTGAATATACTATGAAATTGCTAACTTTGCTGTGTGGTGGCCAGTTCTATGTATTGAAGAAGTGCTGACAGCTTAAAAATGAAATATGCTGCAAGCAGTGAAATACAGCTTCACGAGTTACTTGAGTAAAATGCTTTTTGTTTTGAAGTACGTACATTCACATTTGCCTATTCTATGAAATAAGCCAAAGAGATTGCATGTGCTGGTAATGAATGAAAAGTGTTATGGAGAGAGCCATGTACTGTATTGGCAGGACGTGTGTTTGCGCATCCTCTATGTATTTTGTCTTCAGATCCTCAGCAGGATGGTGTAGACACAAAAAGGATCAGTAAACCAGACGTTGTCCTGGAAGGCTCATTTGGGAGGTATAGAGTTATTAGGTTACATTTCAGCCTCTGCTGCAGTTTGAAACTGAAATAGAAACAACAGGGTGATCATACAACAGAATAACAAAGACTCTTTTCAGATATATATACTATATATATAATATATATACACACACACACACATATATATATTTTGCTTCTATTGTTCTTGATTTTCAAATAAGTGAGTTGAGAATTGGTAAGTTGCTTTTGTATTTAGAAGGTAACAGATTTCCTGACTTTGAAATGCCTCAGATTCCTAAATATTTATAACCATCTGGATACTTCTGAATGGTGAGAAGTTAAAAGCAGAGTAGGAAAATAACAAACAGCTGGAACCTTGCCTCTCACCCTTCCCATCCTCACTACATAACTGAGAAACAGTGAGTATCCTAAGAGGCAAATATATATACTTATGCAGTGTCAAAATGTCCTTACAATGCAATAATTTTAGCACTTCTAGAAGAGATATGTGTATTAATTCAGAGCTCAGTACACTATAAGATATAGTACCATGATAAACTCAATTTTATGATATCACATACACAATTAACTTTACAGTTGAAACTTGAACACAGTGAGGGTTAGAGGTGCCCACTCCTTTGCAGTGGAAAATTCCGGTATAACTTTATTGTTAGCCCTCTATAACCACGGTTCTGCTTCCCTGGATTCAACCAACAGTGGATGGTGCAATAGTGTAGTACTTACTGTTGAAAAAATTTGCATATAAGTGGGCCCGCACAGCATAATTCAAACCTGTATTGTTCAAGGGTCAGCTGGATTTAGGCATGACTGTTTCTCAGGCAAAACAAAGCAAGCTCCAAATTAGACTACTTCCCAGTACTCTTTAAATTCAAGGATAATACTAAAAGTAAAGTGCCTCAGTTCAAATATGTGTTATCAGTTACTAATATGTATTTTTAAAGAAAAAAAGTCAATGAATACTAAAGAAAATTCAAAGACTGGAGCTTCTGCAATAGGTCTTTAAAAGATGCACTTGCTTCAGTTTTTATGATTTCTGTTTTTAAGTAAAATGAAGTTTACTATGGAACAGATATACAAGCTTTCATCCTCATTTATATTTATAGCGTTTACATGTCTCACCCAAAGAGAAGAATACTTAGCTGGTTTGCCATGACACTTGGCACACACTGGGTCTCACACACTTAGAAGACATCTCGAATCTTTCCCATTGAGCTTCAGATTTCTTCTCAAATTTTTACTCAGGGCTGCCACAGCCAATTGAAAGGAGCAGACGCTGACATTGAAACCTATCCACCCCAGATCTAATCAAATACACTGGGTGCACAAGAGCATAAGTTAAACTGATTCATTCTTAAAATAGCCAATCACTGTCACTGAACCAAAGCAATAAATAACCTAATCCAAGTGAGGGAAATGTATCTTACTCGTTTTATTTAGTACATGGTAATACGATTTTCGTAGAGAAGTGTTGGTTTAAAACTATTTGTCTGTGGGTTGGAAAACTTTTGATAAGTATTTTGAGCCTTATAATAAAAGTAATATTTACTTTCCATTTATTAATACCTATATGCAGTGTAAAATCATATATTAAGTATCAAATATTTGTTATTTTCAGTAGTTATTTGTGATAGGGTTCTTAATTTTATGATTAAAAGCACTGAATTGTTTCTTGATATTACTTTGTACGGGTTATCTGGTAACTTAAATTCCCGATAGCAATTAACAGAAATCATTGGTAAGGAGAATAATTTTGGTCACAATTGTAGTTAATGTATTACACATAATGAAATAGAATTATCTTGATAGTTATTTTTAAAAAAATATTATAAATTCAGGCTTTTTTTTCTTTTGTAACTGGAGGCAGTTGGTAGCCCCAAACTGATTAATCTGTGACCATATTTTGTCCATTAAGCAAAGTTGATGTATTCTGGTTTAGCCAAAAAATGATAATAATATTTTCCTATTTTCCAGCAAGGAAATTTAATTTAAAAAGGAATAATGTACTTATTTTTAAATATTTCCTTTCTAACCTAAATTCTAAAAAAAAAAAAAAGATACTTTGACTTGCTTATGTTCTTTTTTGGAATTTGGGGGGAATATTATTTAACTCCAAAACTTACACATGATTTTCAAGACAAGATTGAGCTGTGATTGAGCTTTGAGGGTGCTGGTCTAGCTTATATATTGTTAAGCACTTGAAAGTAGGAGTGAGGCATCACACATATATGCCTCTGTGTCAAAGATTATGTCAGGAAGCGTGCAAGTGGCTGTAAACTCTAATCTGTCAAATACTTAGGTGGGTTTCTGTTATGGAGCCTTGAAAGGGAAAATAATACACATGTCTCAAAACTTGTTTTTCTTTTTCTAAATGCAAGACTCATATCTAAGAACAAACTAAGGAAAACTCATTTTGATGCAGAGATTTTGGGGAGATATTAAGAATAGACTTAGCGTTGTTTCTCTTAAGCCTTGAGAAGAGACATGTGGAGAAAATATAATTTGATGATTATGGCCAATGTAATCTTTGATTCCACATTTGTAGCTATGCTTACTTTTATCTGTTAAATATAACTCACTTATGATTACAAAGTAGGTCAGCCATTCAATCATATGTAAAGATGGAAACTTACATTGATGCATTGCTTAGAAATTAGCATTGTGGAGAGGAGCGGTCTTGATCACTTTAATACAGATTAAACGTTCCATAGTCTGCTATGGAAGCCTTGCTTGGTTGTTGAGCAAACCTTGGGCACATGTACTACATTGTCTTTACACATTTATTTTGAAATAATTATAGATTCATAGACAGTTGAAAAAAGTACAGGAAGGTCTCATACATTCTTTACACTTCTCCGTCACATTTAACAACTTACATAAATATAGTACATCAAGAAATTTACATTTGTACAGCCCACAAAGTATATTCAGATGTCAATAGTAATATACGCATTCATTTGTGTATGTATAGCTCTGTGCAGTGTTATCAGTCAATCAGCAATCAAGATGCAGACCTGTTCTATTATCCAGGCTCCCTAGTACTACACTTTTATAGGCATGCCCCAAATACAAACTCATACACATGACAACCACTAATATGTTTTCTATCTCTATAATTACTTTATTTCAAGGATGCTATACAATTTCCTTTAGGTCTTTCCAAATTTTTGCATTTACCAATATTTCACTCTTTTTTATTTCAGAGTAGTATTCCATGGTATGGGTAACTCAGTTTGTTTAACAATTCACTGATCAAAGGACATTTGGGTTGTTTTCATTTTTTGATTATTATGAATCAAGTTGCTATGAATATTTGTGTATAGATTTTTGCATGAAAAAAAGTTTTCATTACTCAGGGATAAGTGCTCGTGAGTGAAATTCCTGCTTTGTATGGTAAACGTATTTATAGTTTCAGAGAAACTGCCAATGTATTCTCATGAGTGGCTGTACCTACGTTCACACCAGCAATGAATGAGGGATCAAGCTTCTCCACATCCTTTTCAGTGTGTTTTTTTCAGCCATTCTAATAGGTGTTCAGTGATGCTGCCTTGTGGTTTTAATTTACCTTTCCTTAATGGCTAATGATATTGGACATCACTTCAAGAGCTTATGTGCTTCATGTATATCTTCTTTAGTGAGATGTCTGTTCATTTCTTTTGCCCATTTTCTAATTGGATTGTTTTGTTTACCCTTGAGACTTAACTGTTTTAGTTAACTATTTAAATCCTTTGTGAGATGTGTGGTTTGCAAACAGTTTCTCAAAGTCTGTAATTTGTCTTTTCAGCTTGCTAAGAGGGACTGTTGAAGAGCAACAGGTTTTAATTTTAGTGGGGTCAAATTTATCAACTTTTCCCATCATGCTTTTGTGCTTAAGTTTAACTAACTAACTAAATAAATCTCCTGAAGATATTTTTCCAATGTATTTTTTCCTATAAGTGTTGAGTTATAAAATTTAGGTCATTTGCAATATGTATGCCTTCAATGTATTTTCTGCCCTTATTGCCCTTGCTAGAACAGCCAGTACTATGTTGAATCAGAGTAGTAAGAGCAAGAATCATTAGCCTGTTCCTGCTATTTGGGTGAAAGCATTCAGTCTTACACCGTTAAGTATAACATTAGCTGTAGTTTTTTTTGTGGACATGCTTTATCTAGTAGAGAAAGTGTCTTATAATCCTCGATTCCTAAGTGATTTATGATAAATGGGTTTGGATTTGTTTGAATGTTTTCTGCATCAATTGATATGGTCATAATGATTTTTTCTATAACCTGTTAATATTGTGATTACACTGATTTTGAATATTTAACCAGCCTTGTGTATCTTGAATAAATTCCAATTGATTATCATATATAATTTATTTTATGTATTGCTGGGTTCAACCTTGTAAAATTTTGTTGAAGATTTTTATATCTAAGTTCATGAGAGATATTGGTCTGTGGTTTTCTTGTTTCGTACTGTCTTTGGTTTTGGCATCAAAACAATACTGTGTTTATGAAATATGTTTGAAAGTGTCCCCTCCCCTTCTATTTTCTTGAAAAGACTGTGTAAAATTGATGTTAATTCTTTTTAAGTGTTTGGTCGGTTCCCTAGAGAAGCCATCTTGGCTTGAAGATTCCTTTTTGGGGGGTCAAGTTAGTTATTAATTCAATTTCTTTCCTAGTTATAGAACTATTCAGGTTTTCTGTTTCACCTTGGTTGAATTTAGTCCTTTATCGTTCCCATTTTTAAAATGTAATTGTCTTAACTATTTCCTTTACACACATTTAACACTGCATCAAATAGTATTATTTTGATTCAGCAAAATATGTTATTAAAAACTTATGAGGAGAAGGATAGTCTACTGCATATGTAGCTCAATGTTAACCCATACCATTATTTTTTTCTTTCTTCCAGTGACATTTTCTTCTTTTATCCATGATTTAGGGGTTGGTCCGCTGACAACAAATTCTTATTTACCTCCCTGAGAATGTGTTTACTTCTCCTTTACTCTGGAAGGATAGTTTCACTGAATATTGAATTCACAGTTGACATTTCTTTCATTTTTGCACTTGAAATATGTTGTGCTACTTTCTTCGGACCTTTATGGTTTCAGATGAGATATCTGTTGTGATTAATATTGGTATTCTCTATTGGTAAAGGTCACTTTTCTCTGATTGCTTTTAAGACTCTTTTTTTTTGTTGTTGTCTTTACTTCTTATTTGGTTAATTCTGAGGTCTTTGTATAGATTTCTTTGGGTTTATCCTACGTGATGGTCTTCAGTAAGGTTCTTGAATCTGTAAGTTTATGTATTACATATTTGGAGAGTTTCCAGCACTGTTTGTTCCAGTAATTTTTCAGTTCCACACTCTTCTTCCTCTCTTTTACCACTACAATGACATCAGTATTAGACCTTTTCATGTTGTCCCACAGATCCTTGAAGCTCTATTAATTTTGCTCAGGCTGCTTTTTCTGTGTTGATTAGGTTAAATTCTTTTGACTTGTCCTAAAATTTACTGATTCTATCTTTTGTCATTTTGACTCTACTCTTGAGGCCATCTAGTGTGGTGGTGGTGGTAGTATTGTTATTGAGTTTTTCAGTTTTATAAATTCCACTTGGTGCTTTTTTCCAACTATTATTTATTTGCTGAGATTTTCTACCCTTTCAGTTGCTTCAAGAGAATTCAGAAACGATTGTTGAAACATTTTTTTGACTGTTGCTTTAAAATACTTGTCATTAATTCTAAATTCTGATTCACCTCAGTATTGGTGTTAGTTGATTATCTTTCTCATCAAATGATTTTGTTTCCTTGGGATGATGAGAGAGTTTGGATTTTATCCTACATATTTTGAATGTTATGTTAGGAAACTTGATCCTATTTAAATCTACTATTTAACAGTTGCCTTTTTAGGCTTAAGATGTATGTTCTGGCCTTCTTCGTGGCCAGAACAATGGTTCAAATTTAATTTTCAGATCCCTGGCAATGTTGTCTTATCTGTTTTATTTATCTGTGCTGCTGGGTCTCTGGATTGATTGCTGATGGTCCTACCTGCAGGATCACAGGGCGTTGTCCTATCCCACCTGCAGTAGGTAGGGAGAGCATGTGGGGAGAAGTCACCAGGCTGTCTTTCACTGGTAGAAGGCTGGCAGATTCTGGGCCTGGGTCACCTCCTGCCTCTAGGTGGAGACCCAGAGACACCAGGCTATACTGCCACTTTGAAAGAATGGGCTCCACTGCCCTGGGTGTGGAAAGGGACTGAGGTCTCCCTACTTGATATCTGTTGAGCCTCTCCTTTCCTGGTCATTTGGCCACAGAAGCAGGCTCCTCTTGGTTTGTTGTTGATAGTTCCAAGTTGTAGGCTTCTCTGGTGCCCAAACCTAGATTAATGGTAAATGAAAAGAAAACCCAGACAATTCACTACGATGCTATTTCTTGAATCCTGAAGTCACTAGCCAGACACCTTTGTCTTTCCTTTTGTAGTTGTCTTTTGGAGTACTTCCTCGTTATTTAGTAGAATTTAGAAGGGAGGACTTAGGAAAAGTTAATCTATATCTTCTCATCGGGGCATGTGTCATACATATTGAGGAAATGGATATACCAAGTGTGTATCCAGATTAGCAAACACACCAGCTTAATATACAACTATTAATTAGAGTTAACAACATAGATATTCTAATTTTCAACAAATGTTTAATTTTTAGCAAAGATATTGATTGAAATGGGAAGAGAACAAACGAACTATATAAACAGAAACTATCATCATAAAGTACAATGCATTCTCCAGGTCTCTACAATTTTGAAAGTGGTTGGGATTCATATATTTCTATTTTCTAAACCATTCATACTAAGCAGTCACCCACTAAAAGCAGAACCTTAGTATTAGATATGATGAATCTAATACCATAATTAAATTATATGCAGACTTTAGGGACTCAGATTTTCCTGAGTTTTATATTTTATTAAGTATAGACTTTTGTTATTTTTCCCCAATTCTAAATTAAGGTTGAATAGGTGGACTTTGGATTTTTTGATTTTTAGTCAAATATCATTATATTAACCAACATAGGACAGTTAGACTTTCAGGTAAAAAATGAACAAAAAGCTTGATAACGAATGTGTTATTGGAAATTCCATTACTTATTAGGAGGTTTAGTATGAGACCAGAAAAATCATTATGAGAAATATGTTAAAGTAGAAAAGGATAAAAGGAAAAGATGTCAAGAGGTGCTTTCATCCCCACTTCAACTCACTTAGACCTTTAACTTACAAGTGAATATTATTTTGTTTTGTTTTACTGGTTGAATTAGTTAATCTAGTTTTATGACAGTGGTAGTTGGAATGTTTGAAGTCAGAATAAATACATGTAATGACTGCTTCTCAGGAATACAAAGTAGCTATTGAAAAAAAAAAACTGCCTATAATTCATTTCTTGAAAAATTTATTTACTATAAATTAACAAGTAGTAAGATTTCTACAAATAGCGTAGCATTAGATATTTTTCTTTAAGGGAAAGGTTTAAATATTTGTTTTGCTAAGCTTTCTTTCATTTTAATATTTAATTACAAATATAACTGTAATGCTGTAAAGTGTCAGGAATCAGAAAATGAAAATACTTTAAAAAGTATTCACTGGAAACTTTAGGTCCTGATGCTAAAAATTCATAGGATATTACATAGTTTTTGTATGTTGGCATGAAGAAAGGGTTAATCTGTTTGTTTTCATTTTCTCTAAAACTGGATCTTAAAATTTATGACAGATAATGGATCACAGGACTGTTATTCAAATATGACATTTAAATCACATCTCAGTTTAGAGCTTGGAATGGCTTTCATATCTTGACAAGATTGGTTATTTACAGTCTTAACTCTATCTCTGGATTCATATGTTTGGATTCGTTCTATATCTCCTTGAACTATTACATTTAGCTTTCTGTTTTCTTTCAGTTCACTTGGAGAACTGAATTACCTAGATTGATATGGTATAGTGGAATGAAAATGTCATTGGGATTCAAGACACCACATTTTGAATCTGAACTTCACCATTTAGCAAGCGAATATGCATGTCAAAGCTTTTCACCTCCCTGATTCTTACATTCCTTAACTGAAAAATGAGGGCTACAATTGTTCCTGCCCTGTGTACCTCATGGACTTGTTGTGAGCATCAAGATGAGCAGAGATGATGTAAACACACTCTATAAATTATTGTATTATCATGAATGTTTGTAAATTGTCTCCTTACCACAAACTTGTAGTTATCTAAAAAAAAAAAGCTTAAAGAGGCATCATGCTATCTTGAGGCATGAGTGTCACCTGGCAGATAGTGCGTCAGAAGGCACTCTTACCATCTGTGATATGGGTCGCTCACTCCCATCTTCAAATCTGTGGGCTTGTAATTAATCCCCATCAGTGACAAGAAATTCCAGTTCGACTTCTGCCTTGACTGCTTCTGCCTGAGGATCAAGGTGTTTCTTGATACCGTCTGTGCAATTGAGGTTTGCCTCATACTTCTCTCTTGACCTCTACTTTCTGCTCAAGCTTTGCCCTGGCTTTCTTTTTTTAATAGATCTTTATTGGAGTATAATTGCTTCACAATACTGTGTTAGTTTCTGTTGTACAACAAAGTGAATCAGTCATATGCATCTACATATCCCCTCCCTCTTGAGACTCCTCTCACCCTCCCTATCCCACCTCTCTAGGTACGCAGAAAACTGTAAAACATTGATGCCCTGGCTTTTGACCTGATATCAACCAAAGTCTTATTCCTTGATCCAGCAGGCTTCAAGGAGGTATAAATAGTTTATGTTATTAAAAGTCCTCTTTATCTGGATAGGAGTTTTTCCAGTTCACAACTTAACGGAAATTTTATGATATGGTGAGGTTTTTTCCCCCAGAGTCCTAAATTTAACAATTCAAAATGATCACTAATAATATACCACTCCATAATTTGAAGTTGAGAGCTTTGTTTTTCAATATGTAAATCTGTATCCTGTCCCAGGGATGGAAAGAAAGTATGTTAGATCTAGTCACTCTTTAAAAGACAAAGTGCTTTTCTAGCATCATGCTTTAATTTATAATTAGTGTGCATAGTAACAAATATAATTAGGGCAGAAAATTATATCAAAAATTAAGTCTCCACTTTCAGTATAGTTAATAATTAAAAAATTAGACATTTTTTTATCACTGATGCAGTGGTAAGGTCAGCTTTGAAGCTAAGTAAATCTGGTTATAAACTAAGAAAGTAGATATATTTCTCCAAATTAAACACTAAAAATGTAATAAACTGCTAGACTGGTTTTATTAGTTGCTTATAATTTTAAGAAAGTTAATATTTTTATTGAATTTCATAAATGATAGAGATGTTTATATCATGAATCATGTTTAAAATTATACTATCTACTACCGGTAGATCAAAAGTAGGTAAGAGGAAAAATTAACTTTTTGATTGTTGTTCAAAAACTTATTTCAAATAAATTTTACTAGCAAATGTTTTGACTTTCATTAGGAAAAAAAGGGATTTTCAATTATGAAAAGTCAGTTATTAAGTGAACTTGCTTTTATCTGAAACTATTTTTAATGTCCTTTACAAATTTATTTTCTTAATGTACAAGAAGTTATTCCATTTTAATTCTAACTTTTTAAAAAACCTAGGGGTAAGACAGGAATAAAGACACAGACCTACTAGAGAATGGACTTGAGGATATCGGGAGGGGGAAGGGTAAGCTGTGACAAAGCGAGAGAGAGGCATGGACATATATACACTACCAAACGTAAGGCAGATAGCTAGTGGGAAGCAGCCACATAGCACAGGGAGATCAGCTCGGTGCTTTGTGATCGCCTGGAGGGATGGGATAGGGAGGGTGGGAGGGAGGGAGATGCAAGAGGGAAGAGATATGGGAACATATGTATATATATATATATAACTGATTCATTTTGTTGTAAAGCAGAAACTAACACACCATTGTAAAGCAATTATACTCCAATAAAAGAAAAAAAAGATATTAAAAAGAAAAAAAATGTATAAAGAAGGCATGCTCAAAATGCATTTAAATATGTTAAAAATCAAATTCATCTTTCTACCTACTGGTGAATTTTTTATAACATGTTCTTATGTAGAGTATCTTTATAACTTTAAAAGGCATATAATAGGCAAGTTTGTTTGTTTATTTTTTTCTAAAAATTTTGATCAATACCATCTAAAAGCACCTAGATATACACTTTATGTCCTGAGAATTATTTCAGAAACAAAGTATGCTATGAAAAATCAGTTTGTTAATATTGAATATGGTAACTTGAAAATATATGCTACAAGAATAATAGAAGGGCACGTTCTTAAATTTTTTCATGATCTTTGCAATTTATTTTGATAATTTTTACTTAACTTTTCTAGTTTTAAAATGGAATTACGAAATTATGTATCTTATTGGGATATGGAATACATTGTTTGATAATGCATCTACCTACTGAAAGTTGGAATCCTCTATTAAATATTTAATCTAGGATATCTGATATAATAACAATAATAATTTCTAAACTAGCCTTGGTTTCTCAGTCAGGAAGGGTACAGTCCAAACAATATAAATAAAAGTAAACTATGACAACAGATTACGTTCTCTACAACCCAGCATCACTGGGTCCCCAGTCCCTCAAACTTCTTTCTTCCTTTTGTCACCGTGTTGGGAAATTCCATGTTTCCTATATTTCACTGTTTCATGGTATGTGCTCTATAAATTGAGTTATTTTTTAACAGTGACTAACCAGATTAGGGTCTGTGTATCCATTGTTTAACTGTAAAAAAACTGCTGGAACTTTCTCTTTCTTCAGGGCCATAATATTTCAAATGGATATTCTCATTTCTCCCACCCCACTTTAAAAAATAATAAACTGGAATAGAATAGAATAAGCAATGTGCCCTGCCCATAGTGCAGATATGTATCATTTGGTTATATTTTTCTTGAAGTTTTATGTGTGTGTTTCTGAGTGTCAGTCTGTGTGCATGTGTATACAGTTTTATGTTTATGCATATTGTCTTGATATATAAAACATATTTGCAACCAAAATAATTAAAAAACAATATTCTAATGTGTATTTATATTCTGCCTTCATTTTTCAGATTCTCTCTTCCCGTTATTAGCATTCAGTTTAACTCTGTTCAGCCAATGTGCCTCACCCATATCAGGCCCTTAGATATATCTTCACTACCCCCTTCACACCTCCATGCTAATTCCTTTTTAAGAATGCCAGTCCCTGTTACTTGGCAAGTGCTCAAAAGAAACTATAATACGGAAGGAAAACTACTGCCTAACCAAATGAATGACCAATAAGTACGCAGAACTGACCCTTTTCTGTAACTATGATTATATTGTTACACTAGACCCTTCCTAACTCTTAATTCTTCAAATTTCTGTCTCTCAACAGGCTAACCATGGACATTTAGAACCTTGAAATTGATAAATTGATATTTTCTAAACTTCTATGATGTTTTAAATCAATCAAGTAATCTAAAAATTATTTTGATATTTTAGTTTTCAAAGAATCATTTTAACCCTTAATAGTAATATATCAATACATGTAATTACTTGAAAATAGCATAGATACTATTACTGATACTTAGAGTGGTATTATTACCCTATGAAAAGTATATTTGAAGCTGAGATCACAACAATCACAATCTCTATATACAATTATTATTACATCTATATTCATTAGTAGCTTATTATAAATGACATATTTGACAGCTTCTATATTTTATTTTAAAATGTTTTAACATAAAAGGAATTTTGTATTTACGTGCTAAGCAGGTGAAGTCAACATATATTTGTGGAGATTTCAATAGGGAGTGTATTAAAAATGGTTTTAGTGCTATTTCACTTATAATTTCAAGGAATTCATTAAGAATCCCACAAGTTTACCAAAAATGTGAACATTTATATTATTCCAGAGCTTCATTTTTTCTTTAAAAAAATATCCAATAAGCAAAACAGTGGCATATTTGTAGTATTGATTAAGTTCATTATACTGAAAGGCTCAGAGTAGCTATTTGACCATTCTTTTCACAGAAGTGTAGATAATGTTATTTTTAATCATGTTTTTGTATTGCTTTCACACTTTTAGATACAGGATATACAGTGTTAAAAAAACAAAATTCATTGAGCAGTTCAGGCTAAAGGCCTTTCTGTATGAATTTTCCCAATTGTTTTCTTCAACATTTTGTACAAATTTTTAGCCAGAGAAACAAACCTCATATATAATTCATTTTTCTAAAAATAAAAGAAACGCCCTTTAACTTTCACTTGGATGATATTTCTTGTTGAAAAACAAAGCTAAAACAAAAAGGATCTGTTGCTCTTTTTATGCCCAAGGGGAGACATTTAAAACTAGCAAGGCAACAAATGACTCAAAACACATTTAAAGCAAAATTTGAATCAACTGACATGGAGAACAATATTACTTAGAATAACAGAATTAGAACTGAAATTGTGGTAGGATTGGCACACTATGTGGTTATCACACTAAATACATATTGATTATCTAAACATGAGTTTCTATCACTGTGATTATGTAACATATATGTGAGCTATAGAAACTGGAAAATAATAACCATCCCAATTATAATATTATTTTAAATTAATTAATTTATTTTTTGGTTGTGTTGGGTCTTCGTTGCTGTGTGCGGGCTTTCTCTAGTTGTGTTGAGCAGGGGCTACTCTTCGTTGCGGTGCACGGGCTTCTCATTGTGGTGGCTTCTCTTGTGGTGGAACACGGGCTCTAGGCACATGGGCTCACTAGTTGTGGCATGCGGGCTCAGTAGTGTGGCTCGCGGGCTCCACTGCGCAGGCTCAGTAGTTGTGGCTCACGGGCTTAGTTGCTCCGCGGCATGTGGAATCTTCCCGGACCAGGGCACGAACCCGTGTCCCCTGCATTGGCAGGCGGATTCTTAACTACTGTGCCACCAGGGAAGTCCCCCAATTATAACATTTAGAATAACAGTACTAACAGACATGACTAAACAATTAAATGAAACCAATCAGGAGGAAAAAAAAAAGTCATCAATAGAAACAAGCACTGAGAAGACATCCAGAAATAGAGCTCCTGACTGTCCTTAAAATCTAGTTCAGTGTTTATGAATGACAGATACATTAATATTCTTTCTTTTCCTTAGTAAAAAATGCTCTCAATTCAAATAGCCTGGCCTAATTAAGAATCCCCATAGAGAACATAGGGGAAAATACTGAAAGCAGGCAAGCCAGAATGTATTAATACTCATCTTTCCAGGTTGGGACAAGTAAATGTAAACTTGCCCTCGAGATGTAATAAGCTGATCATTAGTACTGCTCTGCCAATGAACTGTGAGAGCTCTTTAAATTTTTCTGGAGGGTGTTCCCTTCTGGAGGCACAGGATAGAGAGAAAAAGAACACTCCCTAGACTAACAACTTCATTTCTGTTTCTCCACGTCTAAACTAGAAGTGATGTTTGAAGATAAAGACCTCAGAGGCCCAGCAAACACATTTAGCTGTGTCTTCAAAAGTTCCTTATGCATGGGAAAATATGCTAAATAGATTCATGATGAAAATATAGAACTTGTTGTTTTCTTCCCCACTTCTTATCTGGGATTATTTTAGGAGTGCAACCTAGGTCTTAGGATAAAATATAATAGGAAGGAACTGAACTTATCAGCTTTGAATGATCTGGAGCCTTTTTTATCCTATCATTATTCTGTGCAAAGTTAAAAATATATAAATAAAATAAAAACCATGTTCTCCATGGTCTAAGTGTTTTTGCAAAAAGATGGTGCCTATGTAAATAAAAGCATCCTGTGTGTGGCTACAGAGTGCTGTTGAGGGGTCACCTAAGTTTCCTCTGTATCCACACATCACAGCCACAGCCATATTTTCTTTAGTCGGGGTCTCTCCAGCGCATATTCTCTGTGCATGCAAAAGTTCTTTTTCATTTATTATGGAGTAGAAGTGAAAACAGGCATTTAAAAAATGTTTAAACGTTTCCTCTAGCATGTTTTAGGCTTCGCTGTTAGCAAGGATTCTTTAGGGAGCCATCCGTTTGCAAATGATTTTCCAATAAGGCTTATGAAAAAATCTATCAAAACATTTAGGAAAAGTGGAACAGGCACCCACTGGGTTAATCCTCATCCTTAAGAGAGGGATATTTAGGTCTAGAAATCTGAAGTGCAGCTGAGGGTTGTATATAAACTCAGACTTATTCCACCACCATGAAAGATGGAAAAATAGTCCAACGCATTAAAGTCTTCCCCAAATCTAATATCCCTGAAATCATTTGTTCTTTCTTCCTTTAACTCATTCTTTTATTTGTTCATCCTTTTATCATATTCGTTTAGAACCAATTTATACCAACTGTCATCCTATGAATTAGGATTTCACAGTGGGGGAAATAGTCCCTGCTCTCATAGAACTTATTGGAATTAGATGTTTAAAACTCACTACTTACTTAGATGGGGAAGAAAGCGAGAGAAACGGGCTTGGGAAGTGAGGTGAGGAAGATCAAAATTTAAGATGTTATTAGATACCCCTGTAGAAATGACATGTTGGAAGTTGAACATTTAGTCTAGTTCAGGGATAGAGCTATGCTAGAGATAAAGAAAAAAACTGGTGAGACTATAATATATGTTTGTTCCTTAAAGCCAGGAGAATACATAAGATGTTTTTCCTAGGTGAAACAAATTAAAGAGGTCCAAAAGCCAATCTTCCTCAAGGTGTCAAGAATCAGGAGAGGCATCAGAAAGAATTTCTTTTCTTCCACTTAAGACCTGTACAACTGAGAGATTAAAACGTTAACTCTAGATATGTTAGGTTTTTAACTAAAGTTGAAGTTATTTTGACAGCTGAAATCACAACAGATATTAGATTGAGAAGACATAAAATTATCATTGAAGGATCCTGTATTTGAACTAACAGAATCATTATGTGAAGGATTATGATATTCTTAAATAATTCTTAAATATGAAAAAATTAGTATTGTAATTTATCTAAATGCCATACCCCATGTGAGTTCATTGGCATGGTATGTGTAATGGTATATTTCAAGTTGAATATTTCAGTATTTGAGTATGTAATATGTGTTGAGATGCAATACATGACAAAGTCTTTTCATTCTTAGATTTTTTATTTTCCCAGATATATTTTTATTTTTTATGTGTTTTGAATTGTTTCTGTTATTAAACTAGAGAAACCCTTGAGGTCTGGATTTTTTGTTTATTTGTTTTATTTTTGAGTTGTTTAACTTTTTAAAACAATGATGGCCATGATCTTCTTGAAGTACATGATGGATCTAGACATGATACAAGCAAGGTCTATTTTAGGAGCTTAATGGTAGAGTTGATTGGCTTTCATGAAGCTTCTTCCCTTGACCAGTGCACTTGGCCTTTTGTTATCTAGCTGCTCTGAACTCTTTGCACTGATTACCTTACCCTTTCATTTCTCTTCTCAAGCACAAGTGTCCCTGGGAGCTTTATGGAATCTCTCAGATGGTAACCAACCCCCTGATCAATATTTCTTCCTTAATTGATAAGATTATAATACATGAGATGCTACTACGGAAAATGTAGGGAGGCCTTTTGAATCATTTTCACATTTCCATGGATTGGGGGAGAGGGGATTTATTATGTTTAATATTGGATATCCCCTATTCCCCAATAATTTTCCTTTGCTTTTTACCTTTTCCTTTACTCCTGTTTTGTCACTGGGCTTCTACAGTATGTATGCATGTGTGGAGACAGTATGAAAATGCAAACTATATAAATAAGTTTGACTGATTCCAAACTTACAGAAAGAGTGCAAATAAGAGGTAGGGCTTAGGTTACAAAACTCAGCTTAAGGTAGTCACATTAGCATACCGAAATGTAAAGCTCTGATATATCAGGGCCTTTCTTTATTTAAAGGTGCTTGTAAATCATCTTGTAAATCATGCATTAAATACAATGCAGGTGATTCCCAATTGCTGGGTTTCAGAATCTGAAGAGAACAGTGCTGAGAACTGTTGTTCATTAATTGACTCATCACTTATTCATTCCATAAGTAAGTCGTACATGCCTACTCTAGCTGAGTTAGAAAATCCGATTCCCTGTAACCGAGTAGTTTATGCGTACTTATAGAGACCTAACATGTATGTGCCCAAATTAAAAACTGATGGGCAAAGCAAATTGTAAATGCCCAAAAATGCCCAGTGTCTGTAATGCTTCCTTTCTACTCTAGGCCGGTGCCACCTAAATATGCATCCCTACTCCCAGTACCTCTTGTTATCGATTCCCTAGGATCCCTTTTATACTAATATATCTTCCTTCTTATGGCTGGCTCTCATTTCCACAGAAAATGAGCCAGTCCTTTGAGTCAGTGTCTTTGCTAATGCCTGTTGTGTCTATGTGTACAGAAGCATTCTGCTACTCGAATGTAGAGTGAAACATTTAGGTGCTATCAAGAGCTATGTCTGATGCCAAACTAAACCTAAATGTTTAAGTAACTTGATTCATAGACCTATATTTTGAGTTGTCAAGTACTGATGAGAGGAAGAATTGGAGAGTGTCACAAAGTTGGAAAACGGCCTTTTTTCTTTTTCATCGATCATAGAAAATATGAACACATGTATACTTGGCTGGCCTAGGGATTTGCATTGATTATAAAAAGTTAGAAAACATCTTTATAGTGTTGAATGGCATCCCAAGGAATATTGGATACTCACTTCCACTATATAATTAAGGATGGGCACCACTTGTTTATGAGCCTGAAATCTGAAAATCAATAGAAGAAAAGTGCTATAGCTTTATTTCAACCCAGTTTCGAGTTGAAAATTGCCAGTGACTAAATTTCTTCAGCTGTACCGTGGGATAGTCGTTCCCATCCACAAGGCTGTGGTGAAGATTAAGCAAGATAACTCACGGAAAGAGCTCTGCTGAGCCTGGCAACTCAATAAACTTATTGACTGTTCACTAACAGATCCTGAGTTTCAAAGTTTGCGTTCAGCTGACAGATGATTCATTGCAATACCAGCTTCAGGTTCTTATCTTCCCAGGCCCAGTCCTGCATCTCTTCCCAGTGTTTTGCTCTCTTTTGCTATTCTTAGCCATTATTCATTTCTTCCTTTAAAAATATTCTATCGCTCACATGTGAGTATCATGTATCTCAGCACACTCCATTCTGTGTTCTACAGAACATTTAGGAAAATAGTTCATTTTTCTATGTGAAATTTATACAGTGTTTGGCAATTCTAAATCAAATACAAAAGTAAATAGCCTTGACCATGTCTAGGATTTCCATCTTTTATTTTGTTTGACAAACTCGTATAATTTTTACATAAAGCTTTCTGTACCAGGGCCTCTTGTAAGTGCTTACAAACATTAATTCATTTATATCAATAGTTTCTAGTGCTGGAAAAAAAATACCTTGGTGAGCAGCGTATTTATTAAAATCCAGTTTCAATAATATTTATTTTAAATATTTGGGTGCAATTTAAATCAGTGTAAGTGTCTTTGGACTTCAACCATTGAAAGCCACTGGGGTTCTTTGCAAGTAATCTGGAGAGGCTTTTGCCCTCCTCATAATGTTTAGGTATTGCTTGAGCTTCTCCATGGCAATAAATCATGCAGCATAGGGCCTGGCATGCTGTGTTCTTAGGAGCTCTGCATGATCAAAGAGCAAGTTGTGTAAATAGATTTATCTCAAATAAACACGATAAAATAGAAAAGATTTAATAGACGTGAAATCTCTTATAAGCTTAGTGGCCAAGTTCTCTGTTTAAAGGTTCAGAATCATAATACAGCAGAATTAAGCAAAGGCATGCCACCTTCTGGGTCAGAGACGGGACAGAGGCTTGCAGTTTATTTACAAGCTCAATAAAGAAATGTGTACATCATATAAATTGTTCAGTATTCTAGGGATAAATTGAGACTCAATTTCTCAAGAGTTTCTTCACCCATGTCAGATTTGTAATTTTTCCCCTAAAAATAATTTTTTACACATATCTTGACAAAATTGCATTCTTTCATTAGAAAGCAGGTAACCTGCAATGGTATTCATCAAAATATGATTTTACTAAAATAATATATATCAGTAATTTTTCTTATCTATGTTTTCATACTTTCAGAACTGTGTATCTTTAATGTTAAGGGAAATATGTTATTATTGCTAAGGAATCAGTTGTGTTTATATATTTAACAAGTCAGTATAGGTTAAGAGTTTAGTGTCTGGAGTTAGAGATTTCCCAAGTTGAACTCAATACTCCACCAAGCCTGTTGACTTGGGCGAGTTACTTAACCTTTCCTTTAAAGTGAGAATAAGAGTCAAAACTACCTTACAGAGTCTTGCGAGGATGAACCAAGTTATTACATGTTAACTATTTACCATGCTACCTGGAACATATTTGGGGAAAGAATTCTATATTAGTCTCTCATGTTTCTGTACATCTTCTGAGCAAGAAAGCATTAGCATCCATGTATAAACCACAGATCAGAGATAAAATAGAGATAGAACCATAGATCATAGAGATTGAATCTCTCTTCAAGAAAGATAAAAGATTTATTTCCTGAGCAGTGTAATAAAGATAATGTCTCTATCCTGGGGAAAGACTGAGCGTGTCTTCTGGGAGCTAGCTTTAAAAGATTGGGGTTTTCTAAACTTGGGGTTGTTTAGTATGTGTATCCATGTGCAGCATACACATGAGCTGTTTCACATGGTCCCCATGGCATCTGTGGAGCAGGGAGAACTAATGTGAACATGAAGCTTATGCAACCTGCTGAGTAATGATGCCTTTTGTCTCTGAGTTGGGAATTCCATGTCATATGCCACTATTTATAAAAACTCGTAAGCAGGATAATTTGGCTTACAAGCGGGGTAAAATCTTAAACTCTTCAGTTATTGATTACCTGATTAACACTCAATAACCACTAGTAGTTGTTGTTATGACTATATATTCTAAAGAAGTCATAACACAAGAAATACTCGATATAAAACTCCCAACACTATCAAGATCAACAGTATGCCAATTAACTAAAATAATCCTACAGCATTCTATTTAATATTTGTTTTTCTTTAATGAGTGAAACAATTTTCAGGTTAATCAGATTATGGTCTAGCCATTTGGTTCCTTCATTTAAATATGGCCTTATTTATGCATATGTTTTCTATTTTGAAAATAAAAATTAATTTTATATCATTTTTTAAAGAATTAATTTGATTCCTAGCCATGAAATTTTGAAATCCCTAGGCATCTCTTCTCCAAAAGAAAAACAAACAAAAACACAGGAAAAAACAAAAAACAAAAAACAACAGTAAGTAAAATTTGGAAATTGAATCACTGATTTTCATTTTGGTAGCAAAAGAAAGCCTCATGCTATACCAAATCTTTTGTAGACTCATTATATAGAAAATAAAACAATAAAATCATACTTGAGAATCAATTTTATTACCTATAATTTGTACAGTCGTTCAATTAGAAAAATGAGACTGTTTTGATTGATAATAAAAGTTGAAAATCGGGGCTTGTGAACAAAAATATTTGTCTTATATTAACTTCAGTCTCCAAAGTATCCTTTTGCTTTGTTTTGCTCTGCTTTTGCAAAATTGAGAAAATTGTGATTACCAAACATAACTAACTACCTGTCATCAGTGTTTTAAAACCATACTTTGCAAACTCAGGATACTCTTCAATTAAATGGGGATGGTTGAAGGAGCTTTATTCTGAGGCCAGCACAAAATTGAGTTAACAATTAATTTACAGTGAATTAATGGTTGCCCACATGCTAACTTGGTATAAAACATGTTTGACATTTTATTTTCATTACAGTTTTAAAATTTTTAAAAATAGCTTACAAATGAAATTAATAGCAAAGATTTATTGAGTCCCTAAAGTTTCTCCAAGTTTTGGCAGAATATATTTTAACTAGAGAGAGCCAAATAGAGCATATGGGAAATATTCGAGATGTATTTCCCTTGAGGAGTGTCGACTATTTGCTTTTAGATTCCTAGGTTCTGCATGGGCTCCCCAGTTCTTTTCAGTTATGTCCTCTGTTCTCTTATGCTCACCAGCCACCTTCATCTATGTTACCTCTTTTTTTTTTTTTTAATTAATTAATTTATTTTTGGCTGTGTTGTGTCTTCATTGCTGCGCGCGGGCTTCCTCTAGTTGTGGCGAGCGGGGGCTATTCTTCGTTGCGGTGCACGGGCTTCTCATTGCGGTGGCTTCTCTTGTTGCGGAGCATGGGCTCTAGGCACACGGGCTTCAGTAGTTGTGGCTCACGGGCTCTAGAGCGCAGGCTCAGTAGTTGTGGCACACGGGCTTAGTTGCTCCGCGGCATGTAGGATCTTCCCGGACCTGGGCTCGACACTTGTCCCCTGCATTGGCAGGAGGATTCTTAACCACTGTACCACCAGGGAAGCCCTACGTTACTTCTTTGTTTCCTATATTTAGCTGGATTTTAACCTTATATTAGATGATTCCTAACATCCAATCAAAATTTAAAGTGCTCTAACTTCAAGAATGTGATCAAAAGGAGAAAAAGATAGAAAACAATGCCAGGGGATATTTTGAAAATAGAAGGTAACCTGAGTAGGGGAAGAAAGGATGGAATATATGCTGGATTGTTGATTTAGGGAAAAGAATCCAGTGTCAAAAGAGCATCCTTCTGGAAGCTTACTTACCTCTCCTGTAATTGTTTCTCTCATCAACTAAAGATATTATTTTTTACTGTTAATAAGTGTTATAAGGTCATGTTTGAAAATACATTGTATTTATAGCTTTACTCAGTGTATGAATGTTATGTTCCATAGAATAAAATGTAAACCACCTATGGCAATGCCCCCAAGAAAATAATTATTTTATAGTTTCACTATAAAACACACTCTTTTTGCCTGTTCAGCACATAACACAACTCTTATAGCTCCTGTGTCTCACTGGGGGCTGGTGTGGCACTTTTTTTTTTTTTTTTTTTTTTGCTTTACACGGGCCTCTCACTGCTGTGGCCTCTCCTGCTGCGGAGCACAGGCTCCGCGGCCATGGCTCACGGGCCCAGCCGCTCCGTGGCATGTGGGATCCTCCCGGACCAGGGCACGAACCCATGTCCCCTGCATCGGCAGGTGGACTCTCAACCACTGCGCCACCAGGGAAGTCCTGGTGTGGCACTTTTGATCTGCACCGAGTTTTCCATGAGAGGTGAACAACAGCTTTAGGTGCTTATCAGAATTTCTGCAGTCTAAATATGAAGCTTTCACAGGCTGTCCTTTTGAGAAGAGTACATTGTGATAGAATAGGAAATCCTTTAAGTATGGTTTCAAATTTTTAAAGGGTTTTGAGCATGATATTTAGGGCTTTACAAATAACTGCATTGTCAGTTATATACTATCCAGTTCAGCTCTTTGGCCCTAGTTAGAGATATGTGATAAAGAAGTACAGGGAGCAAAGACTATCCAGCTTTTTCATAATTGTATTCTTATATTTTCATTACAGTCCAGAGTCTAGAATCATAGGTTGGGTTCATCTGGGCCTGTCAGCTGGAATGCCTGTACATGGCCTTCCCTTGTCAAGTGACTTGGGCTTCCTTACAATATGGCAGTCCAGGAATTTACATCAAAGGGCTCAAATAGCAGAGAGGAAGTTGCTTAGTCTTCTCAGAACTAGACTTGCAAGTCAATTCCACTGTACCCTATGTGTTAAAGCAACCAGTCTGCCCAGAGCCAAATGGAGGGTTCTTTACTACTGAAGAACTGCTACAGAATTCATATTAAAACTGCCACCCAATCTAAATTAAAAAAAAAAAAAAAATTGAGAAGGGATAGCTTGCCAATAGCTCAAAACTATAGCAATATACAATTAATTTAGGGCAAATCAATTTTCTCTTCTTCCTCTAAAAGTATCTCACAATGAAGGAGCATCTTGGGTATTTTTAATGATACAAAGAAAAAGATGTATAATGATTTTTTTTTTTTGCTCAATTTTTTTGTTCCTTAATAATTATTCATGTATTCTTTAGAAGAATAATGGGAAAGTAAATGTTTCAAAGGCTAGTAAAATTAAACACAAGGCGTTTAAAGAGTTTAAACAAATTGCCCAGGGTGAAAGAACAATTCCCAGGTAGAGAAGGAAGATTAAAAGTAAATTCACTAAAGTAGTACATAGCATCTCAGTGATTTTACATTTTTCTGTCACAAATCAACAAGGATCTTGTGAACAACAGACAAAGGGAGGAGGTTTGGGTTGATTTTTATGTCAAAAACTTAGATCTGCCAGGATCAGAGATATAATACTAAGCTTCACAATAGCATCTGATGCTTATGACAGGCTTGATCTCCTGTAATAGCCACAAAATTCTTTAACTGAAAAAAGTTTGATGCTTCTGTATTTAGCATTTGGGAACATTTTGATCATTTTTTAAAAGCACCATTTTGTAGTAATTTCAAGCTCATTTAACCATATCACAACCTGATGGAGAGAAGTATTAATACGGCCCTGGTTGACCGAGCTAAAGCAGAATACACGTGAAAAATGAAGAGAACAAGAAATGTTTTTGTTTATACTCCCTTGTTGAACTATTTCCATTGGCAGTTTTATATTAGACAAATACGATTAATTACTATGAATGAAAAAAAGAAACACTCTCTTCTTGCAAAGTGAGATTAGTTGTGACAGTTCACTGAGAGAAAAATTGTTCGTCTGTGAAATTGTGTTAATTCAGCAGTACTCACCATCTTCCACCCTTTCTACCTCAACACTCCTAGAAATGACCTGTCATTGGTATTATCTTTCTCCTTAATAAGAGCCAGAGATAAATATGATATGCCTTTACTCTAGCCAGTGGTTTTCAAATGTTTTGGTTTCAGGACCTTTTAATACTTTTAAAAATTATTAAAGGCTCTAAAGAACCTTTCTTTGTATGGGCTTTATCTATTGATATTTTTTGTATTAAAAATTAAAACTGAGGAATTTTTATATGGGAATTTTTCTCTTAACACTTTATTACCAACATAGTTTTGAAAAATTATCTTTGCCAACTTAATAAGTGAAAAATCTCTTGTAGTTTTAATTTTGGATTTTTCTAATAATGACTGAAGTCCCATGTCTCTTCATAAGATTCTACATTTATTTTGTGGTGAAATCTTTATATTCTTTGCATAATTTTATATTGAGTTTTGAATTTTTCCTTACTTTTTCAGGAATTTCATATGTTTTAAGATAGTTAACAATTTGTCCATGAGATGAACTGCAAATGTTTCTCTGGTTTATGTTTTTACTTTGACTTTATTTTGTTGTTGTTGCTTTTTATGCATATTTATCTTTTATATACTTGGATTTATCAGTATTTTCTTTTGTGTTTTCCAATTTATAATCATTATGTTCTTTCTGACTTCAAGCCACAATAGTTTCTCCTTTTGGTTTGTTGAGTGCATTTTTTTGTATATGTCTAAATTTTTGGTGTCTCCAGAATTTATTTTTGTATCATGTTTGAGGTAGTAACTTTATTTTTTTCTAGATGACTAACCACTTGTCACAACATCATTTTGAAATGATTTATCTTTTCCCCATTGCTTTGAAATGATATTTTAGACTTGCACTGAATCCCCCTATGGTTATGTGTGTATGTGTTTACTTTGTTTTCTGCCCCTTACTTTCAGAGATGAGAAAAGTAGGGTTATATATCTTGTCTAATATGTATTATTTGATAAAGACCAGTTTTTGTGAATATACTCTGGACAAATGGTGATTTTAGAGGAGACAGTGGTAGTGACAGCAATGGTATTAACTGTATAGCTAGGACAAAAGACTGGTGCCTCTTAATATCCAGTCTATAAGCTATACTTGTTCCATGGTACTCCATGAATTGTCATCTCTTTCTATTTCTGCTTATTCAAAATGGCTTAAATTAAATGATTAGTTTTCTTGTAAGTTCTTGATATCTCAATTGTCTAATGAAAATCAGAGGCAAAATAGGATTTTCTATAGGATATCATGAATCATAACTTTCCAATTTCAAAAATAGAAAGAGTTTTAACCAGAGAGTTATATTATGGTACTGCAAATATCATGGTATAGAAAATATTTTCTGATATTGTGATTGTAATTACTTTAGAATGGGTTTTGAGAAAGAAACTAGAATCATAAAGTGACCTACCAATGCAGAATTTGCTGTTTATTAAGCCTCATCGTTCACTTAAAATATAGTAACTACTGTTCTCTGAATGTAGTAGAAAAGGGAAGATAATTAACATAGAGGTCTCTTGTAGGCCTATTTCTTCTTTCACTTTTTCGTTTGTTTGTTTCCATTTGTGTATTGGAAAACATAACCCAGAAAATCAGTTATAAGTCTATACTTTGTAATGATCTCCTCATCTTTATATTCAAACCACCATTTTTTTACTCATATTGGATCAGAACTTCAAATATGTAGTCAAAGTAGAAATGAGCATCTTTTCTTCTAGCAAACCATTTGACATCTGCAAAAATTTAAATAGAATAACTAGTCTACCACCACAGACAGAAACTTTACTTAACTTTACCTAAATAATGCTTTTGAGGAATGCTCTGATTTCGGTAAAGCAGTTGTAAAAAAGTTAAAACTTCTCACCTCATTTATTTAATTGTAAGATTTGTTCATTATCTATCTTTATTTTGGAGTTGATTTTTTTTTTTTGGAGGACATAGTGCAGCTGTTAATATACTACTGAACGAACAAATGGGATCTCTGTGTTTGTGGGAAGACGTGAGCTCCGTGTCCTTCTATTACGCCATCTTGATCCCAATCCTGGGATCTCTGTGATAACCTATGACTATGAGTCTTGATACATTAGGGTAAGACTTAAGCACATGTCATGATAGATTATATTTACTAATTTACAGAGAAATTATTGTGGCTTGAATTCTTCCAAAGGTTTTATGTAAGACAACAGAGTTTTAAACCCTTATTTCTTATATATGAAATAATTAACTTTGATGACAGTGTGCAATAATATCTAATCAGTAAACGCTTCATCATTTTTTAAGGGTAAATGTGGATTCACATTATCTAGGAGTGTATCAACTTGCAACAGTCAAATCATTGTCATATTGGAAGTTATTTATTTTCTGAAATCATCCCATTTAAAATCAGACAGCCAGGCTGACACCAACATATTTTGACAGAATATATTCATGCCCTCGTACACATGCAAGTTTTCATCCATACATAAAATTCTCCTTATTTGAAAGATGATACTAGAATATTAAGGTGCACATCATTTTAGAGAAGTATGATACAGCCTACTTTCCTATACAATTATGAGCTCCTGAAGAATTTCTCGTACTAGTATTTCTTTCACTTCTTACTTCTCTATTTCGACTACCCAAGGATTAATATATATTAGTACTTGCCCATCATAGAGGCTTCATTCAAATTTGTTGAGTTGCAACAAAGAGCTAAATATGAAAAATGGAATTTTGATCACATTATGTAATGCATTATAGTTCAGCAAGTATTTTTTATCAACTTGTACAATCTTTCAGGTAATTAGGAAATGTGACCATAAATAATATAGGACCCTTCTTTCAAATAACTTATAATACTAAGTTCTTGCCTTAATCTGATATGTATTAATGTGCATCTGTATCCATTGGTTCTTGTTGACTCATGATAGGTAAACTGAATGAATATTCCTGGCTGCCTTTATATAAAAGAATTTGCAACTCAGAGACATTTTCCAACACTCATGGCCATTAAGTGGGGGCAGAAAAATGCAAAACCAGGCCTTTTAAATCTTAAACTAAAGTCTTTCTATTCTTCTAGACTAGCTCACAATTAAGGAGCTGAGCCCTCCAGTTGCTTAACATTGTTTAAATCTTTAGAATCATGATTCTAAAAAAACATGCCAATATGATTTTTAAATCCTTACTGCAAGAAAAATGAAATGAGAAAAAACATGAGAATGATGAAAAAATAAGAATGAAAAGAAGTCAAGAATTTGACACAAGATTCCCTGTTTTTTAAAGCACATAGAGAAGTGAATTCTAGTCACTGTGTCTCAGTTTTCTTTTAAAATCCACAGTGCATTTGCGAACTCTTAAAAAAAAAAAAAAAAGCAATGATAGTTTTTAAATGTCACCATGAATCAGTTCGATGAAACTGAAAAAGAAATGTTATCATGGGCCTAGTAAAATGAAGTTAAAATGCAGACATAATATATGTTGAATTCAGTCATGCAGCTGATGGATTTTCTTAAAATACTTTGGGGACATTTTAAAGAAATGTGGATTATGATTTCCCTGATCATTAAATATACTATTTTAATAGAATATTCATTAAAAAATTGCTTACTGGAACAATGCCATCTTGATTAACATGTGCATGGTACATAGCTCTATACTTGTCCTTGGCTGTGAGAAACAGAATTCTTAGCAGCAAATTCTGTTGAAACCATGTATGTAAAATATCCAAGTTAAACAAAGTTGCTAGATTTGTCTTATATATTGGATGACAAGATCAAAAAATCAAATGCCCTACATAGACTTGAATGATTGTAAGAACTTAACAAAAATAAAATTGTATAAGAATAAATGTGGAATCTGGATTAAAAAAAAAACAGATACTGTGTGTCTAAGTCTCAGACACTATTTCAGGGACTTAGACTACATCAGTGACATATAGGGACATCTGTCCCTATATTCATGAACCATGGATCTGCTCTTCTACCTGGCAGACACAGAAAATAAACAATAAGCGTATTGTACCCTATTTTGAAAGTGATAGATAGTGTATGGGGGAAATGTAGAGAAGAATAAGGGGATCAGGATTGCTCCAAGGGTGAGCTGTGGAGCTGCAGGCTGCAGTAGTAAATACCAGAGTCAAGAGGTATCTCAATGAGAAGGTAGGGATTAATCAAGAACTTGGACAAGAGGAAGAAATAATCCCACGTGGCTATCTGAAAGAAAAGTTTTCCAACAGAAGAATAGAAAGAAAAGTTTTCCAACAGAAGAATAGCTAGAGTTGGTCTTAAGAGAAGGAACATAGACCTGGTGAGTCCCAGGATTTGCAAGGAGGCATGTAGGGTGGGTATAGAGTGTATGGTGGGGATTATAGCAAGACAGGATGTCAGAGAAGCAACTGGAGGTCAGATTCTGTAATGCCCTGTGGGCCAGCATGAAGGACTTTTGGCTTCTGATGGGGAGTGATATGATCTGATTTATGATTTAAAGGGATCCCTGTAGCTGCTGTGTTAAGATTAGACCAAAGTGGACACAGTGGAAGCAGGAAAATTAGTTAGGAAGTTACTGGGTTATGTGAGAGAGAGATTAGTCAGTGATCCCTCCCTCCAATACTGTGGCCTGAGCAACTTGAAGGATTTAACATGAATATATCCCTAAATCATTCCAAAGTTTAACACAGGGAAAGAGTAGTTTGTGGAGTAAAATCAAGTCATTTAAAATCTTTTAAAAAAGATTGCTATATTTACCATTTGAGAGTTCCAGGAACAAACCTTGGGAAACAAAAAGGGCAGGACGTAAGGACAATATGTGGGGCAATTTGAATTTCTGAAAATGTCAAATTTAATTGCTAAAAAGGAAAGAGGGCAACTGAAGTGGATCTTGTGCAGACAAATATAAGGGAAGTGGCCTGGGGTCTCATACTTTGTAGGAGAAAGAATTCAAAATTCTAATGAGGGAGGGATGGAGGTAGATAAAAGAGAGTCAATTGAGAAATGATGAGAAAAACCAGTAGAAGATACAGTGTTTTTCAAAAGAAAATAAATAAAGGCGTCTCTAAAGGGACTAGGAAATCAAAGGCAGACTTAGGCAAAAATGCCAATTTTTTTTTTTTTTCCTTGAGAGAAAGCAGTATATTTTAGAGCAACATCAAAGCTCTCCTCTACCACTGATTTTCTAAAAGGGTGTTTACTATCCTTTTAATAGGCACATATGCTTCTTTCCTTATGGGACTCTATGACACAGGGCATATAAGTGATTTTTATTCGTTCCTTCAGATAGGAAAAAAAGAGCCATTAAGACTGTAGTAGGGAAAAACTAATTTCAACAATATTACCATGGAAAAAATATTAAGTGACCATCTTCAACTACTATAGTACTCATTTTGGGCAGAAAATGGGATTGTGTCTGTGTGCGTGAGTGTTTCTTTCCAGCTATTATGAACTGTTGACTTGCTGTTTGTTGTTTCTTGTGGCAAATTCCTGAACTCTAAGGAATCCTGTATTGCTATGTGCTCAAATAAGCATAAAATTCAAGTTGCTTTTATTGTTTCTGATATTCTCCACTATCTTACTGGCTAGACATTTACATTTTTAACTGCTTTTGCCAACAACAAATCATACAAAAACTGCCAGAAGATTTAGTAGTGTGCATGTAGATATAGTTAGATAGATGGATATACCTAAATAAGAAAATAAGCAAACATATCAATGTCATGCCAATTTCATTTTCTTACAGGGAACATGAGGCGTGACTGGGCAGAGTATATAGCTGTATACAATTGATTTGGGCCCAGATAGTTTACATTACTCTAAAACTGTAAAAATATATCAGGGTATTCCTTTCTTCCCCACTGACTATACAGTTTCATGTTATTTTGTATCTCTTTTGAACCAGTTTAGCCATCGGTTTGGTTCCGTCATTCCTGAGTTAAGTAAATTTTGACACACGTTCACAACCTATTACATGATAGAGGTATTCTCAATATTTTGGGAATCATACTTTGACAGTTTTAAATTGCCCTCATATCATTTCTTACCCTACTTTTTTCCAGTACATATGCAGGTAGTTTGGGTTTTTCCTGTCCCTTCATCACCCCAATTCCTTCCCCATCCTCTAAATCTGCAAACTCCTAGTCTAATTCAGAAACAAGGGAAAGAGCCACCAATGATGGCATAATTTCCTTGTCCTAGGATGGGAAAAATTGAACATGTTAAGTGAGATGCTTCTCTAGAATTTCAGATTTATTGCCTCTGCTTGTCTCCTCTCTGTCTTAGCTCAGCATCATTTTTTTTTTTTCAGATGTGCATCATGTCTAATCTACACATGTATAAATACTAACACCTCTGAGGAATTACTTTCTAATCTTACAGGCACGTACTCCCAACTTCCTTCTATCTTCTCTCAATGCCATTGACACCAATTCTCTGATTTCAGACCCAGGTTGCCAACAGGATAGAAAAAGGTTTTTGCTTGTTTGTTTGTTTTTGTGTCATTGATTTTTTTGTTTTGTTGTGTTTTGATCTATTTAATGATGAGAGTCCAGGCAAAGTCAAGGTCACTGAAAATTCAGAATCCTGGGAACTCATTAGCATTTTCAGTAAAAATCTCTAATTCTAAAAAAAAAAAAATCTCTAATTCTTCTGTTGCAAGTTTAATCTCTCTCTCTTTCTTTTCCTCCTTTTCTCCCTGACTCCCTCTCTCTCTTTCTCTTAGTTCCTTCTCAAAAACACTAGAATACTGATTATTTCAATGGATCCATTTTAATTTTTCTCTTTCTAGAACCAGAAATTTCATAAGGAGAATCACAAACATTAATATTTCCTTTAATCTTATCACTTCAATCATTCATAGTTTTACATATCCTTGTAATAGTGATTAATATAATGAGAGCCTGAGTTTCTTCTAGTGTAAAATATAAAAGTGTCTTGTGTACATGCTCAGTACATCAATTTCTGCTTTTAAGAAGTCTGTACCTCTTTTCTGTCATTTCACTCAGTTTCTTTCTTTCCACAGTAATGGGCAAAAGAGATTGATTTTCTTTAAAATGCTTGTATTCTTCCTGCCACTTGCCTGACCAAATGCGCCTCTCTCTCTCTAAGAAAGTCTAAAACCCTTTGGCTGGCGTTTCCATCCTCAGGCTCAGGGTTCAGTCTTTCCTTTGAGGAATTCTCCTGCCTCAGTGTCTTCTCACAGTCAGAAACATCTACCCTCCTCCTAGCCTTAGGAGTCTGGACCCTGAGCGCTGTTAGCCAGCCTCTTACCCACTGCACTGCCCTTGATGCCTCTGGTTCTTCAGGCTCAGCATAAACAAATGCATCTGCACGCCGTTTTCCATCATTCTTCCACACACACGTTATCTTTCCCGTAACATCTGCTGCCTGTGAATTCATAACACAGATTGGTTACTAGAAAATAATGCAACTCTTCTTTCCTCACTTGTAAGTGGAATAATATTTCTGGGATGAAGGGGAACATTGACATAGAAAAACTGGAAGATGATCTTTAAATCAGTTTCAGTCAGAAATTATTTAATTTTATTAGGTAAGTTTGACACTGTCCCCTCCCCACTCCAGTCTGTATCTGGCCTCCTTGCTGCACTACAGTGATTCTGTTTAAGGTGACCACATCCTCCGGTGACTAAATCCATGCACACTCTTCGGTCCTTCATCTCTCTGAGCTCAGACACTGATGTATTTGTCTCCTCTTTCAAGAAACCTGGATATGAAGTAGATGCAACATGGCTCCTCCCTCACCCCTTGCTCTGTGGCTGCTCCTTTGAATCAGTTTTGTTTTTACAAAGCTTTTAAACGTTGTTGGTTGTTAATAGCTAGACAGTCCTTGGTCTGTTTTTTGTCTTTGTTTTTCTCCTACTTTGTGCTCCCTTCCTGAGTATTTGCACACATGCCTTTAATTATCTAGAATCAATGACTCCCAAAGAGTATCTCTAAACCAGGTGCCCTCTCTGATTTCCAGGACTGTAAATCTAGGTGCTTAGCTGACACCACTGAGTTAGAACCTCAAAGATAGCTCAAGC
The DNA here is from genome assembly GCF_003676395.1 of Aethalodelphis obliquidens. Lineage (NCBI taxonomy): Eukaryota > Metazoa > Chordata > Mammalia > Artiodactyla > Delphinidae > Aethalodelphis > Aethalodelphis obliquidens. The sequence continues at coordinate 16,555,527 of NW_020837973.1, read as the reverse complement.
TCCACTCCATCTGGATGTGTTGTTACTCCTCAGTATCCACCAACCTAAATATAAGCTCTTCACTGGCTTTCCTCCCATTGCGGTATCTACTACCCAAGCAAGTTATCTAAAAATAACCTTGGAAACTCACTTCCTATTCCTATATTCAGTTCACCTCTTCTGTGGCTATTGTTTTAGCTCAGGTTCCTATAACAAAATATTATAGACTAGGTTGCTTAAACAACAGAGATTTACTTCTCACAGTTCTGGTGACTAGGAAGACTACAAAGAGCCAGCAGACTTGGTTCCTGAGGAGAGTCCTCTTTCTGGCTTACAGATAGCTGCCTCCTCACTGTATCCTCACATATCAGAGACCAAGCAAGCTCTGGTGTCTGTCTCTTTCTCTTATAGGAACACTAATCAGCATGGGGGCCCCATCCATCCTCATGACCTCATCTAAACTGAGTTACCTCCCGAAGGTCTCACTTCCAAATATTATTACAATTGGAGTTAAGGCTTTTATAGATGAATTTTGGAGGCACACAAACATTTAGTCCATAAGAGATATTATCTCCTAATAAGCTTTGGACTCTGTCCCCTTCTGTCTGTCTTCACCATCAATATCCTCATTCAAATCACCATCCTGCTTTATCTAGACTCATAATCCCCTCCCTATCCCTTGCTACAAGAGAACAGATTTTTTTAATAACAGTGTGAATCTAATCATGACACTCAGTTCCAAATACCTGTCCACGGTGTCTCACTCTTTTGGGATAAGAATCCAAAATTTGACCTGAAGCTGACACCCACTTAGATCTCCAGCTTCTATTCCCAATTGACTCACCCCTCCCCCAACATTTGCTCTTTTAAGAAGCAGCCATAATAGTCTTCTTTCAGTTTCTTAATACCTACAGGCATTTGAAGATGCTCTGGCCTCTGCCTGGAATTCTCCCCCTGCTTCCAGTCTGTTTACTTAGGGGGTATCAGTTTAGATGTCACTTCTGCTTCTGGATGGATATCTTCCCCAGGCCTTCTTTCCAGAATTCAGAGTATTTGAGAATAATTGGTTATTGAGTTAATATCTATCTTCACCCCACCATCCAGGCCATAAGGATCCAAAAGAGCAGGGTCTTTCTCTAGTTGGTACATTTTCCACCTCCAATTTTTACGACATTTAGTGAGCCTTACTTAAATACTTTTGAGTTAAATGGTTATATCATGTAATGCCTTCAGACATGTTTGTATTTTTATTTGATTTTTGTAGTATAATACATTCTTAGAATACTTACTTTTTCTCCCAGTTTCCTTCCCATCATGCTTATAAAGTTTAATTAATTATTAATATAAGTAAAGGAGTATTGATTGATTGCCTAGAACTATCTCTGACCATATCCGTTTGTGAATCCATAATAAGTGAACATATATACAAGAATGCAACTGTGAGAGTCAAATTCTAAAGATAGGAAAAGCACATAAATCCCCACCATGTCAATTCATAATACAGAGCTTAATGGAGCACAGGCTCCTGCTGCTGTGTCCTTAAGGAAAATGTGTTTGTTTGCACTCTGGGGTAATCTAAGCCTGTACAGATTTGCTTTTATTTAGGTAGCTGAGACACTTTAAAAGAATGATTGTGGTGTTGCTGACTAATTTGGGTTCCAATTCACTAAGATATATTTCATGGTATATTGTATTTCCTCAATAAATGTAAATAACACCAATTTGCAAGCAGCACTTTTTTATATTTCCTCCTTATTACATCCTATTTTGGCCACAGTTACTGAGCAACACTGAGACTGATTTATTTCCTGAGAAGAAAATAAACTATCCGCATTTTGAAGGTTAACTGATACATTAACAGGAGAGAAAAATCTATTTAGTGGACCCCTGAAGGATCTTTGACACAGCAAGAATGAACTCACAGATGGAACCAAAGTCCATGCTGATGTATAAAAGAGAAGAGGAAAATGGCATACAGTTCAGCACACATATTTTCAGTTTTAAATTGTAGTAATTACCCTCAAAAGGAAAACAAAAAAAGGCACTAGGCCTCCTCACACCATAGTTATTTTATCTGGATTACTGAATACATTATATATTTCCTGTCCTATACTATATAGGAAGGGAGGGTGTATGTATATGCTAGGAGTTGTATAGACTGATGGTAGTTGGGGATGATGTCTTTCTTTCTTCTGTTACAATGACTGTTTATATGAAGGCAAATTCAAAACATGCACCAAATAGGTGTACACTTCTATTTTATTAGAATTGTTTTCTGCAAACCTGAAGTAAACGATAAGTACTAAGGGCAAATATTAACACATGTGTTTTCTCTTGTTTTTGCCATTTCACCTACAGGTTACCTTTGGCATCATATTTCTAATGCAATAATAATGAAAATAAGAATAACATTTACCAAAGAGTTCCAATATAACAGAAATGTAGGAAACCACTTTATTTGCTTGTTTCATTTATTTAAGTGGCTGAGATATTTTTTAAAGATTGTAGAGTTGCTGGCTAATGGATTTCAGTTCCCTAGGATAGATGTCGTCATATGTTGTATTCCCTCAATAAATGTAGGGAACACCAATTTCTCTTCTCTGCACTATTATGATTCTCATTTGGTGGTTAATAAAGCTGAAGCTTCTGAGGTGAGGAGATGTGCCCAAAATAACAACACAGGGCTCAGACACAGCTGAGCCAGGCTGTGAATCCAAGTCTGACCAACTGACACCAAAGATTGCTCTTACCTACTGCACTGATCTGCCTCTTAGCATAAATATTCAACTTAATAACCAGACATGAATATTTTTATTTAATTTTGGACTTAGGGAAACATGCTCTCGAGCAAGCATATTTTAATATTAGATTCTGTGTTAGCATTCAGGACTGATAAAATATAATTAAATTTACCACTGTAAATGATTGTCCTCATACCACTGCTGACTTGGAATAAATGGAAATCTCAACTCTGATGAAAAGTGGTCATACAACTGGTCACTGGCTGCCAATGTCTTTGGCATGCATGAGCAGTGCACTCTATCAGGAAGAGCTGTCAACAATCTGGAAAGTCATGAATAAATTCTAGATTTAAAAAAATTTTTTTCAATACTCTCCAACTGCTAGAAAGCAAAGTTCTTAAAATTATATAAATTTATTTTAGAATAAAATTTTTACTATAGAAAATATTAATGTTCTTTAAAACGATTTTAGATTCAGGTTTGTCTACATTTTCCTTAATATATAATTAACATATAAAATAAATATAATGTTTTCTCCTGACTTCTCATAGTACACACATAACTTTAGGTTAAGATTATGGAAAATATTTATACCATAGGAAAACATTTGTAATTAAAATTTTCATGTGTAAATCTAAGATACATTGTCATTGTTCTGATGAATTCTAATATGGACAATCTTGCTTTGAAATGTGTAAATACTTGAATTTCACTTTCCATTGAACATTCAATCATATTAGTTCTATTGGCTTTTATTCATCTTTTTTTTTTTTTTTGGCTTTTATTCTTATCAACGTAAGTTAAAAGCGTGATCAGGTATTTCTGACAATTTTTATAGTGATAGTAAATAAGCCTTCTGAAACAAGATGTTTTATTTCCTTATCAAGAAGAGCAGAATGCAAAGAAAAGACTAGACTATCATTGTTGCTAGGATACATCACTGATACATAATAAAGGCAAATTATATATTAGTAAGCCATTTCCAATTAACTCTTCCTCATCTACATTCAAAGACTTTAAAGCATATGTATCAGATTGCTAAGTAGAGGATATTACCTTATTTTGAGTCAAAATTTGAAATATTGCTTTTAAATATTGAGTGAATAGTTGTTGAAAATTATATCTATGAAGTTAAAGAAAGTAATCTTTGAATTTAGTGAATTCGCTATGTAAATTAACTAGGGCAAAATACAATGATATAATTGTATAGCAATTCATTTTGAGAAAATGTGTTCCTGATTTTTTTTTTTTATATCGATTGGCTGTAGTTAAGAAACAAAGAAAATTATCAGAAATCATAGTAGAGCAAACATCAGTAAAAATACATTTGTCATCATGATTTCTTAAGCTTTATAAAGTTATTTAAAGTTTTATAATACTATGATTTCTAACCAAAATGCAAGATGTATTGTTTATCAAACTACAGAAATGGGTTGAGTGGATAGCATTTCTCAAACATATATATCCATGGACTATTTTTTTTTAATGGAGATATCTTGCTGTACTGGTATTTTTAAGAGCCTATTAGTGGAAGGTTGCCTGTTAAGGAAAGGTTGCCACAAAGACAGACTAAACAAAAATCTATCTTTGACTTAATGAACAATTTTGAGCAGTCGTCACACTCTCTTTAAATTTCAAGCATGCGATGGTAGAAAAGCCACTTTTAATTTATGATAAATCACTAAACATTGAAAGTCTCTTTTTTTCATTGGTCTTTATCTGTCCATAAAGTGATGTATCAGTATGTTTAGTTACCAACTTCTGACACCTGGTGTATGATAGCTTAGAAAAATAAAGAGAAAGGCAGACTGACTTGAGCAGATGATTATTGGGTTTTGGTAAGTTGTTGGTTTATTTGTCATTACTCTGGCCCAATCATCAATATATTTGTATTCTCAAATATTCTGTCTTTAATAATTGATCTTACAATGATGCAATATTGACCACATTTTCTTTTTACATGGCACCATGCTATTTTGAGCTGGGATACTTTTCTGTTTATCTTTTTTCTTTTTCAACAGCTTTATTGAAGTATAATTGCTTTACAATGTTGTGTTAGTTTCTGCTGTATAACAAAGTGAATCAGCTATACATATATATTCCCATATCCCCTCCCATTGCGCCTCCCTCCCACCCTCCCTATCCCACCCTTCTAGGTCATCGCAAAGCACCGAGCTGATATCCCTGTTCTATACAGCTGCTTCCCACTAGCTATCTATTTTACATTTGGTAGTGTATGCTACTCTACTTCATCCCAGTTTACCCTTACCCCCACCCGTGTCCTCAAGTCCATTCTCTATGTTTGCGTCTTTATTTGTGTCCTGCCCCTAGGATTAACAGAACAATTTTTTTTTTTTTTTTAGATTCTCGATATATGTGTTAGCATACAGTATATGTTTTTCTCTTTCTGACTTACTTCACTCTGTGTGACAGACTCTAGGTCCATCCACCTCAGTACAAATAAATAAGCTTTGTTTCTTTTTCTGGCTGAGTAATATTCCATTGTATATATGTGCCACATCTTCTTTATCCATTCATCAGTTGATGGACACTTAGGTTGCTTCCATGTCCCGGCTATTGTAAATAGAGCTGCAGTGAACATTGTGGTGCATGACTCTTTTTGAATTATGGTTTTCTCAGGGTATATGCCCAGGAGTGGGATTGCTGGGTCATATGGTAGTTCTATTTTTAGTTTTTTAAGGAACCTCCATACTGTTCTCCATAGTGGCTGTATCAATTTACATTCCCACCAACAGTGCAGGAGGGTTTCCTTTTCTCCACCCCCTCTCCAGCATTTATTGCTTCTAGATTTTTTGATGATGACCACTTTAAGGTGATACCTCATTGTGGTTTTGATTTGCATTTCTCTAGTGATTAGTGATGTTCAGCACCCTTTCATGTGTTTGCTGGCAATCTGTATATCTTCTTTGGAGAAATGTCTAGTTAGGTCTTCTGCCCATTTTTGGATAGAGTTTTTTTTTTTATATTGAGCTGCATGAGCTGCTTGTATATTTTGGAGATTAATCCTGTGTCAGTTGCTTCATTTGCAAATATCTTCTCCCATTCTGAGGGTTGTCTTTTCATCTTGTTTTTGGTTCCCTTTGCTGTACAAAAGCTTTGAAGTTTCATTAGTTCCCATTTGTTTATTTTTGTTTTTATTTCCATTACTCTAGGAGGTGTGTCAAAAAAGGATCTTGCTGTGATTTATGTTATAAAGTGTTCTGCCTATGTTTTCCTCTAAGAGTTTTATAGTGTCTGGCCTTACATTCAGGTCTTTAATCCATTTTGAGTTTATTTTTGTGTATAGTGTTAGGAAGTGTTCTAATTTCATTCTTTTACATGTAGCTGTCCAGTTTTCCCAGCACCACCTATTGAAGAGGCTGTCTTTTCTCCATTGTATATTCTTGCCTCCTTTATCAACAATAAGGTGACCATATGTGTGTGCATTTATCTCTGGGCCTCCTATCCTGTTCCATTGATCTATATTACTGTTTTTGTGCCAGTACTATACCGTCTTGATTACTGTAGCTTTGTAGTATAGTCTGAAGTCAGGGAACCTGATTCCTCCAACACCGTTTTCCTTTCTCAAGATTGCTTTAGCTATTCGGGTCTTTTGTGTTTCCATACAAATTGTGAAATTTTTTGTTCTAATTCTTTGCAAAATGCCAGTGGTAGTTTGATAGGGATTGCATTGAATCTGTAGATTGCTTTGGGTAGTATAGCCATTTTCACAATATTGATTCTTCCAATCCAAAAACATGGTATATCTCTCCATCTGTTTGTATCATCTTTAATTTCTTTCATCAGTGTCTTATAGTTTTCTGCATACAGGTCTTTTCTCTCCTTAGGTAGGTATATTCCTAGGTATTTTATTCTTTTTGTTGCAGTGCTAAATGGGAGTGTTTTCTTAATTTCTCTTTCAGATTTTTCATCATTAGTGTATAGGGTTGCCAAAGATTTATGTGCATTAATTTTGTATCCTGCTACTTTACCAACTTCATTGATTAGCTCTAGTAGTTTTCTGGCAGCATCTTTAGGATTCTCTATGCATAGAATCATGGCTTCTGCAAAGAGTGACAATTTTACTTCTTCTTTTCCAATTTGTATTCCTTTTATTTCTTTTTTTTCTCTGATTGCTGTGGCTAAAACTTCCAAAACAATGTTGAATAATAGTGGTGAGAGTGGGCAACCTTGTCTTGTTCCTGATCTTAGGAAAATGGTTTCAGTTTCTCACCATTGAGAATGATGTTGGCTGTGGATTTGTCATATATGACCTTTATTATGTTGAGGTAAGTTCCCTATATGCCACTTTCTGGAGAGTTTTTATCATAAATGGGTGTTGAATTTTGTTGAAAGCTTTTTTCTGAATCTATTGAGATGATCATGTGGTTTTTATCCTTCAGTTTGTTAATATGGTGTATCACATTGATTTGCATATATTGAAGAATCCTTGCATTGCTGGGATAAACCCCACTTGATCATGGTGTATGATCCTTTTAATGTGCTGTTGGATTCTGTTTGCTATTATTTTGTTGAGTATTTTGCATCTGTGTTCATCAGTATTATTGGTGTGTAGTTTCATTTTTTGTGTGACATATTTTTCTGGTTTTGGTATCAGGGTTATGGTGGCCTCGTAGAATGAGCGTGAAAGTGTTCCTCCCTCTGCTGTATTTTGGAAGAGTTTGAGAAGGATAAGTATTAGCTCTTCTCTAAATGGTTGATAGAAGTCACCTGTGAAGCCATCTTGCCCTGGACGTTTGTTTGTTGGAAGTTTTTTTTTTTTTTTTTTTTTTGCAATATGCGGGCATCTCACTGCTGCGGCCTCTCCCGCCGTGTAGCACAGGCTCTGGATACGCAGGCCCAGCGGCCATGGCTCACGGGCCCAGCTGCTCCATGTCATGTTGGATCCCCCTGGACCGGGGCACGAACCCGTGTCCCCTGCATTAGCAGGTGGACTCCCAACCACTGCGTCACGAGGGAAGCCCTGTTGGAAGATTTTTAATCACAGTTTCAATTTCAGTGTTTCTGATTGGTCTGTTCATATTTTCTATTTCTTCATGGTTCACTCTTGGAAGATTGTGCTTTTCATAGAATTTGTCCATTTCTTCCAGGTTGTCCATTTTATTGGTATACAGTTACTTGTAGTAGTCTCTCATGATCCTTTCTATTTCTTCAGTATCAGTTGTTACTTCTCTTTTTTCATTTCTAATTGTTGATTTGAGTCTTCTCCCTTATTTTCTTGATGAGTCTGGCTAATGGTTTATCAATTTTGTCTATCTTCTTAAAGAGCCAGCTTTTAGTTTTATTGATCTTTTCTATTGTTTCCTTCATTTCTTTTTCACTTATTTCTGATCTGATCTTTATGATTTCTTTTCTTCTGCTAACATTGGGTTTTTTTGTTCTTCTTTCTCTAATTGCTTTAGGTGTAAGGTTAGGTTGTTTATTTGAGATTTTTCTTGTTTCTTGAAGTAGGATTGTATTGCTATGAACTACCCTCTTACAACTGCTTTTGCTGCATCCCATAGGTTTGGGGCCATCATGGTTTCATTGTCATTTGTTTCTTGGTATTTTTGATTTCCTTTTTGATTTCTTCAGTGATCTCTTGGTTATTTAGTAGGGTATTGTTTAGCCCCCATGTGTTTGAATTTTTTACATTTTTTTTACCTGTAATTGATAGCTAGTCTCATAGCATTGTGGTCCGAAAAGATACTGATACAATTTCAATTTTCTTAAATTTCCCAATGCTTGATTTGTGACCCAAGATATGATCTGTCCTGGAGAATGTTCCATGAGCACTTGAGAAGAAAGTGTATTCTGTTGTTTCTGGATGGAATGTCCTATAAATATCAATTAAGTCCATCTTGTTTAATGTATCTTTTAAAGCTTGTGTTTCCTTATTTATTTTCATTTTGGATGATCTGTCCATTGGTGAAAGTGGGGTGTTAAAGTCCCCTACTATAATTATGTTACTGTCGATTATCCCTTTTATGGCTGTTAACATTTGCCTTATGTATTGAGGTGCTCCTGTGTTAGATGCATAAATATTTACAATTGTTATATCTTCTTCATGGATTGATCCCTTGATCATTATGTAGTGTCCATTTTCTTTTGTAGTAGTCTTACTTTAAAGTCTGTTTTGTCTGCTATGAGAATAGCTACTCAAGCTTTCTTTTGGTTTCCATGTTCATGGCATATCTTTTTCCATCCCCTCACTTTCAATCTGTACGTGTCCTTAGGTCTGAAGTGAGTCTCTTGTAGACAGCATATATATAGGTCTTGCTTTTGTATCCATTCAGGTAGTCTATGTCTTTTGGTTGGAGCATTTAATCCATTTACATTTTAGGTAATTATCCATATGTATGTTCCTATTACCATTTTCTAATTGTTTTGAGTTTGTTTTGTAGGTTTTTTCCTTCTCCTGTGTTTCCTGCCTAGAGAAGTTCCTTTAGCATTGTTGTAAAGCTGTTTGGTTGTGCTGAATTCTCTTAACTTTTGCTTGTCTGTAAAGGTTTTATTTTCTCCATTAAATCTGAGTGAGATCCTTGCTGGGTAGAGTAATCTTGGTTGTAGTTTTTTTCCCTTTCATCACTTTAAATATTTCTTGCCATCCCTTCTGGCTTGAAGAGTTTATGCTGAAAGTTCAGCTGTTAACCTTATGGGGATTCCCTTGTATGTTATTTGTTCCTTTTCCCTTGCTGCTTTTAATATTTTTTCTTTGTATGTAATTTTTGGTAGTTTGAGTAATATGTGTCGTGGGATATTTCTTCTTGGATTTATCCTTTATGAGGTTTTCTGTACTTCCTGTACTTGACTGACTATTTCCTTTTCAATTTTAGGGAAGTTTTCAGCTATCTCTTCAAATATTTTCTCAGACCCTTTCTTTTTCTTTTCTTCTTCTGGGACCCCTATAATTTGAATGTTGGTGTGGTTAATGTTGTCCCAGAGGTCTCTGGGACTGTCCTCAATTATTTTCATTCTTTTTTCTTTATTCTGCTCTGTGGCAGTTATTTCCACTATTTTATCTTCCAGGTTACTTATCCATTCTTCTGCCTCAATTATTCTGCTATTAATTCCTTCTAGAGAAATTTTTATTTCATTTTTTGTGTTGTTTATCATTGTTTGCTCTTTATTTCTTCTGGGTCCTTGTTAAATGTTTCTTGTACTTTCTCCATTCTATTTCCAAGATTTTGCATCATCTTTACTATCATTACTCTGAATTCTTTTTCAGGTAGACTGCCTATTTCCTCTTCATTTGTTTGGTCTGGTGAGTGTTTACCTTGCTCCTTCACCTGCTGCATATTTCTCTGTCTTCTGTTTTTGTTTAACTTACTGTGTTTGTTGTCTCCTTTTTGCAGGCTGCAGGTTCATAGTTCCCCTTGTTTTTGGTATCTGCCCCCAGCGGGTGATGTTACTTCAGTGGGTTGTGTAGGCTTCCTGGTGGAGGGATCTGGTGCCTGTGTTCTGGTGGGTGGGGCTAGATCTTTTCTTTCTGGTGGGCAGGGCCATGTCTGGTGGTGTGTTTTGAACTTAGTATGATTTTAGGTAGCCTCTCTGTTAATTGATCGGGTTATGTTCCTGTCTTGCTAGTTGTTTGGCATGGTGTGTCCAGCACTGTAGCTTGCCGGCCGTTGGTGGACCTGGGTTTTAGTGCTTAGAACTTTAGTGCGGAGACCTCTGGGAGAGCTCTCGCTGATTGACATTTCATGGGGCCAGGAGGTCCCTGGTGATCCAATATCCTGGATTCGGCTCTCCCACCTCAGGGGCTCAGGGCTGACACCTGGCTGGAGCACCAAGACCCTGTTAGCCACACGGCTGTTAGTGTTAGAGGGTCTCCTGCAGAGGTGAAGGGTGGCTGTCCCTCACCGCGGGGACAAGGACCTTGGCAGCATAAGTTCTGGAAGTACTCCTTGGCGTGAGCCCTCCCAGCATCTGCCATTAGCCCCACCAAAGAGCCTGGGATACTTTTCCGAATATGTGTCTCAGAATTCAACAAGTTGGAATAGTACTTCAGAACTATCTTGTATAAAGTCTTGGAATTTGGATACTGTGGTTGGTTTACTTTGATGCTAATGTTTGCAATAAAGGGTTGCTGTGGGTATGTTGTCAAAGTATAGAACTTCTCATTAATATGTATTCTGATGAGAATTACCTTTAATATGATAAACAATTATTTTATATATTTTCTATGTATACCTATAAATGTATATATAGATATCTACATATAAATGTAGATATATGTATAGATAAATTCAGGTTAATAAATTACCAATTTGTCTTGAGGTATTTTGCCTAAAAGTTTAAACTTTAATATATTTACACATTTAAGCTTAATGGGAAGGATAAAGAGGTAGACAGTGTTTATTTGAAGGTTTTTTTTTAAATTTTGGGAATAATATAGTTAATCCCTATGGATTAGATTTATTAGTCATGTGAAATCCCTGCTGTCATAGAATTTGTATCAAGTTTCAATTTGTATCAATTTTCATTAATTTCACTAATAATTATCACTAGATAATTAGTGATAATTTAATTAATGAAATTAAATAATATTTATCACTAGATATGAGAACTATTGACATTCAGTTTTCATTTTTTGAATCATTAGCTCTTTATTAATTAATGAATTCTTTCTTCCACTAGCTCTAGGGACTATTAAATTGAAGTTTAATTTCTGAAAATATACCTTTGTTGAGGAGTATATTAATGACTACAGGAAAACACATGTAGGTTGCTGATTCTTACAGATAAGTATTAGTTTCAGAATGTAATTGTTTAAAAAATCTAAGTGGTATTATTAAGGATGACTAGTCTTAGTGCTTACATCTTGAGTTTCCCCTATTTGGAAAAAAAATTTTTAAAGAGTACCAATTGCAGAAAACTTATATAAATCTGTTACTTGTCAGTTTTTTCTGGGTTCTCTGCCAGCCTTCATTTTTTGATAATTCACAAGTCCTGTTCATTCTAATACAGTTGTTTCATCTCCCAAGATCCATTTGGTCTGTGCTAACTGACAATTCCTGACAAACTTTTTTTCAAAAGGTTTTAAAAAAGGATATAGAAACTAACATTTTTTTTAGGTTACCTATTGCTAGTGTTGACCAATTCTATTTGATAAAAGATGACCAGAAAATGTTCTAAAAAGAGCTGCTGTTATACTAAACTGCAAGTCATAAATATACATTGAACTTCTGTAACTTTACTGTAAGTATGCTATATTTCTAACTGTTCATTCCTTTTTCCATTTCCAAAATTTTTAATGAACTGTGAATAAAAATAAAGTATTACGTCATTCCCGAATTGCAGACAGGTTGTGCTCTCAAGTTCATTTGTAAGCCACTGTTAGAATTTGAAACATATTTCCCCATAAAACATGTGTGGTGAATGTGGTTAGGATAGGAAGCCAACCTGCAAAATTCTATGTATATCAAAATGTAATTAAAATGTAGCACCAGCATTATTATGGAACCTGGCCATTATTTATCTGTTGAAACAGTTTCCTGTTTATTGAAACAGTTTATTCAACTATTGGTTGAAACAGTTTCCAATTTCTAACTTGGAAATTGGAGCACTTGAACTTCATCTTTCTTTTTCATATCTCCAATTGTTTGCACAATTCTCCCTGCATTTCTCCAGCCCCACCGTCCAGAAGCTCCCACTTCAGTAATATAAATTGAGGTCTTTTATCAGTACGGAGAAACATCTCTCAGCCAGAAACCATTTGCGGTTACAAGATCTTCATAAATCCTATAGTTATCTCTCAGACTTGCCTTTAATGCTGTGTTCTGTATTTTTTTTTTTTTTTGCGGTACGCGGGCCTCTGATTGTTGTGGCCTCTCCCGTTGTGGAGCACAGGCTCCGGACGCGCAGGCTCAGTGGCCATGGCTCACGGGCCCAGCCGCTCCGCGGCATGTGGGATCTTCCTGGACCGGGGCACAAACCCGTGTCTTCTGCATCGGCAAGCGGACTCTCAACCACTGCGCCACCAGGGAAGACCCCTGTGTTCTGTTTTGTGGTCCTTTCTGTGTATCTGCATTTTTCAAGAAAGCAGATCCTCAATTATATTCTCAAAAGAATCAAAGACCTCCTCCACAATACAAAAATATTGTTTATATAAATTCAGGAAAGTAATACAATATCATAACCAAAGTAACTCTGTGGGTATTGAAATGTGATAGAATTGATCATAGGAAGATATCTCAAGGTAATAAATTCAACAATTGTTTTTCAGATGAGGAAAGCAAGAGCCAAAAGCTGTACTCATTTAGCCAATTAACTTATGTACACAGCTGGGGAGAAAGAGCAGTGATGTTTTATCGCATTATCTGAAAACTTTAAGTATAAAGAAATTTGTGGATTTTTTTCCTCTGATAATATTTTCCTAAGATAGATGTATATATTGTATTTTACCTTCAAGAACCTGCCCAGATTCTCAGTCCTGACAGGTTTTGACCACTTGTGGTCACACATATAAATCCTTCTATTTGCCTATATGCTATTAGATTATGCCCTTTGCAGAGTAATCTCTTTCATAAAATGGAACCATTAAATTTTCTAGCACAAAAAGCAGTCCAAGAATCAGGTATTTCAACTATCCTATTTGCAAGTAACAAAAAGATACTTAGGAAGATTGTAACTTTTTCCAGAGCACAGCCCATTTTGTCAGTGTGCAGTTTGGAAGGAACCCACTGTATTTTCTGAAGTAATGGGAGGAATGAGGACATTCTTTGTTACTCTCTTAGAGACAAGCAGAATCTTCTTCACAAGCCTGACTGAATGCTGTCCATGTATTGCAAAATTCTATTCAGATGATTTAAATGCACAGTCCTTCAAAACAAACAAGAAAACCACACCCACACAAACAAAAGAAACTGCTTGTATTACTTAAAAAACTAGCATGAGGGCTGAAGCTCCTGATTCCGTCTTTAAAAATTTCTCTAATGTGTCATTATTTTGAGTGTTAACTACCAAAATAGTGATATGTTGCTCTGTTCATAAGACACATGAACTTTTTTTTTTCACCTACATTCTCAAAACCACTTAGAAGCTAGGAGATAGCAAAGCACAGTCCTCTCACCATTATTTGGGATGGAGTGGAGAGAAAGGGTTCTATTCCAAATATAAGGTTAGCCACTGACAAAATAAAAATTCTGACCTTTTGGTATTAGAAATTCTGAAGCTAAAAATGTTATGACAGTACTTTGCCTTTTAATTTATAACTTAAAAATGTCTAATGCTTTACTACAATGTGTAGATGTTTTACATTCTATGACTGAATTTATAGCTCCTTTTTAGCTTGTCTAACTTTTGTACAGGTTTGAAAGCTATATTATGATTATCCAAGCCAAACCCTAGTTAGGTAAACCTGTGTGTAGAGATATCTAGAAATGATTTCAAGTAAATTCTATTCTTTAGTTCTTCTATGTTACATATTTGAACATAAAAAGTTAAAAAGAAGATATTTGAAATAATAAAGATGGTAAAACCATAACATATACTATTTATTGATTACTTTCTGTATGCCCATTTACTTGATAGATACAGGATGCTTGGTAAGAGTTAAATGTCGTAACTACTCTGCAAGATACAAATAAGTAAGTCCTGGTTTTGAGAATGAGAAATTAAAGTTCTGAGAGACAGAGTAACAATATGCCTTGGCACCTGGGCATCCAGCCAGTGATGTCACCAAATTCTGTATTCTTCCTACGTATATTAGTTTTCCTCAAACTTGGCAGGTTAAGACAACAATTATGATCTCTCACAATTTCTAAGGACCAGGAATTTAGGAATGGCTGAGCTGGGTGGTTCTTGCTCAGGGTGTCTCTCAAGATGGCAATTGGCTGGGCCTGCATTCATCTCAAGGCTTAATTGAGGCTGGAGAATCCACTTCCACCATCACTCACATAGGAACCAAAGCCTGCACATGACTTTCTGGTTGTTGGAATGAGGTCCCCAGCAGTTTGACACATGGGCTTCTCTGTAAGGCAGCTGATGCCAGAACAGCTGAGTCCCCCAAGAATGGGTGATCAGGAGGGAGGAAGGGAGAAAGACCCAAAACAAAGTTGCCAGGTTCTTGTCACAATCTCTAAAGTGATATGTCATCAATTCTGCCATATTCTATTATTAGAAATCAGCCACTGAGACTAGCCTACACTCAAGGTGTGGGAGATGAATCTCCATTATCTTGATAGGGGAGGATTAGATAATGTGTGGTTATATTTTTAAGACCACCACACAACTCTTATAGACTGTTTCCATCTATGTTTTGTCACAGGTAAGATACCACCTTTTTTCCATGGAAGATTATGAACGTGGTAAATTTGAAATCAGGAATCCCCTATTAGTTTTATAAGGACTAGAAATGAATTAAGACTATGATGGATTACTGTACATGTTTCGGTTGAATCAGGAAAAATTAGTTGCAAGGCAATGATACATGTGGTAAAAATTAGAGTATCATGATGTTATTCTGAGAGAGAGGCTAACTATTCCTTTAGATTAAAATAATTCACATGTTATTTATTTATTTATTTGGCTTTTGATTGAGATACTGGGATCTAGACCTCCATTATTTTATGGTTCGAACACCCTATATGAAAAAAAATATTTATTCAGTGATTGAGCGATAATGGCAAGTTACCATTTATTTTACAAAATGCCATAATATTAACTACAGAAAATTTCAATATCAGGTTTCTTTTTGAGTCTAACATTTTATTTATAAATTATCTACATCTACTATTTCAAATTATATTAGGCAGTATCATCTAAATTTAGGTTTCATAGATATTTTTATGCTTTCTTATATGAATTTAAAAAATATTGAATATATTTCAAACACATACTGCTTCATACATGAATAGTTATCTGTTCCAAATTCGGTGAGTTGTCCAGCCTTTCTGAAACTTGAAACTATCCACCCCACATTTAAGACTTATTCTCAAAGGTCACTTTGCTTCTGATGCAATTAATGTAGGGGATTCAAATATAAGTAGATAAGTTGAAGGTTAATAAGTTTGGCTCATGTTAAGATGAAGAAAGATTTCTTGAAATGAGTGAACAAAAAGATAAAGTAATAAAAATGAAAATGCACAATTATATATTTCCTTCTATTATAAATTTAAATTTACAAATTTTTGAAGCAATTTCTTCTTAAGTGATAAACAGTTAAAAAGTAATTATATAAGAATGAAGTAAAATATGTACTTTTAGAAATATGTGTTAATTTGTAATTAGAGGTGATCAACAATGAATCAAAATATAATGCCCAAGGGTTTCTCCAGTATATTAATAACAGTAATTGTATAACTATAATTTAAGATGAGACAACAGTATACTCACCAAATCTTATACGATTATTTTATTTTATAAATTTTATAGAGGAAATTGTTGCCCAGAGGTTAAATAAATTTCTGAAGGCACAAGTTTTTAAATACCAAGGCAGGGTTTTTAACCTACTCTGCTTGACTCCAAAGTTTGTTTTGATTCTTCCACTTACTCAAATGAAATTTTTGGAAGGCCTCTCTAAAACAAAGCCTTTATTGATATTTTTTAAAATGAATATTATTCTCAGAGGAGAAAAGCCAGATTTGCACTATAAACATAATTGTCTGTAAAATCTTAGTACAGTCGGCCCTCTGAATCCAGGAGTTCTGCATCCTCAGATTCAACGAATCACAACTTGAAGATATTTGGAAAAACAATTTTCCAGAAAGTTCCAAAAAGCAAAACTTAGCTGCACACTGGCGACTATTTACATAGATAGTATTGATGTTGTATTAGGTACTATAAGTGATCTAGAGATGATTTAAAGTATACAGGAGGATGTGCATGGGTTATACACAAACACTACACCATTTTGTAGAAGAGACTTGAGCATCTGATGATTTTGGCATCTGAGGGGCATCCTGGAAACAAATCCTCCATGGACATCAGGGGAACACTCTACTAAAGGGTATATTTTTAAAATTCAGAAGAACAGGTAAAAATAATTAAACAAAAGTGATCATAGCCACAAGACTAATATATTGCTATTGTCAGTAATTAGTATGTGTTCCTTCAGACTTTTTTTCAATTACATATATTTAATTTGGCTTACCCCACACGTAACATTTATTACATGCTATTTCACTTAGCAATGATTTCTTCTCATTTTCCACATAATTAAATATTCATACACTACATCATTTGTATTGACTCATTCATTCTTAACATGGTTGTACCCATTTTACTTAAGCAAGCTTTTATTAGCAATCACTTTCCCTAAATTTTCAATAAGCAGCACTGGAATACATCTCCATAAAGCTGTATTTACACAATCTGTGATCGATTTTATAGAATATATTCTGAAATCTGGAATAGATTTCCTACATATCATTATTAACCAATTAGAAAATGTGCTAAGTTGAAATGTTTTCTTTACAATAGCAACAGTGATTGATATACACATAAAATTAAGGAAATCATCTCACGAAAAATTCGTATGACCTACGTAAAAAAGAAAAGCAAGTCTGAAAAAGTTTTCAGAATAGACTAAATCCTGAATAAATGTAAAGCTATAGCATACTCCTTGATGTTATTATACAAAATAACAAGGATAAAAACAATTCCTGAGTCTATAAATTCAGTGCTATCTTTTTTTTTTAAATGAAAACTTCTTTCTTTCTTTCTTTTTTTCTTTCTTTCTTTCTTTCTTTTTCTTTCTTTCTTTCTTTTTCTTTTTCTCTTTCTTTTTCTTTCTTTCTCTTTCTTTCTTTCTTTCTTTCTTTCTTTCTTTCTTTCTTTCTTTCT